>NW_026606585.1:600000-878629 GCF_029890125.1 Rhinichthys klamathensis goyatoka
TCAGCCGTGCTGCACTGACAAGCTGCGCATAAAATAATCGCAGCCTTTGCCAAATCGCGTGTGGTTTCATTGTGATTAATTGTGCATCCCTAGTTTGAATGAATGATTCAATGACTCTTAAATACGTCACTTTTTTCATTACTGGATGAATTGGTGTTTATGAATGAATCTTTTGAATGCAGTACTTCTGTGATAATTTGAATATTTGTAACACTGAAATAATGATACTGTGATGTTGAAAAGAAAGACTGTTTGTGAAGCTGTTTCATATCGATACATGATAACTGCTTTCTCTGGGTCAGCGGCAGCGCAACGTGCCGGCGGGCTTTAGCATATCATTAACAATGACCGCTGTTAAGCAGTGGAGTCTCGAGAAGCCAGGTTATCCCGGTACATTTTTCTGTTGATATGAAAAATCAAGTATATATAGCAAGTGATTTATGTATATGATGTATTACGATGTTATGATGAACAATATGCCTTTCTCCACTGACGTTCTGAGTTGTTCAAAGTGTTTCTAAGGATACTGATTTTTAGAAGGCAGCAGATTATTAGCTGTTTGATAATGAAGTAAAAAAAAATGTTGTGTCCGCCGTTGTAGAGAGCGATACATAAAACGCATCACCAATCTGAAACATCGACTTGTAGGCGAGGTGGGGCTCATTTGCATATTCATGGGTCCACCACGTATACTAACTACATGAAGCAAGAGTGTAGTTACATTCAAGCAATTTGAAGGCTTGAGTAAAAACAAACTCCAAGGAAAAAACTTTAAATATGCCATTTTGGTGATCATCGATTTTTCGAGTTTTAAGGAATACAATTTTTGACAACAGGGGTACTTAAAAATATATTACAATAGAAAACAGTTAGTTTAAAGTGTTATAATATTTCATAATACTACTGTTTTTACTATATTTTTGATAAAAAAATAAACGCAGCCTTAATGAGCTTAATCGACTTTCAAAAACATGAACTAAATCTTACTGTCCTTAGACTTTTGAACGGTAGTGTATAAGGTAATTTCATCAGTTTTTACAACAGGTTTTACATTGTTTTTAAATTCTTTTTCTCTCTCTCCCTCTGTCCAGCTGCAGCCTTAATGCACAAATTTAATGCACATGCTGCCACAGACATCACAGGCTTTGGGATCATAGGTCACGCACGGAATCTCGCCCAGCAGCAGAGAAATGACGTTGCCTTTGTCATTCACAACCTTCCCATTATCTCCAAAATGGCCGCAATCAGCAAAGCTGGTGGCAACCTATTTGGGCTTTTGCAGGGCACCTCTTCTGAAACCTCAGGTGAGAGTCACAGCTCTGTGCGATTGTGCAAACACAATCGTTTTACAGTGAACTAAGAATTATTATCATCATAACTTTGCAATTATGCACTCACTGTTAGTCTGTCGTTCTCCCTGCATCCTCCCAATTGACAAGTGAAAAGTAATTTAAAATGTTCAAAGATTTGTATCTTTTATTTTCTATACGTGTTGTAAATAGTAATAAATGAACGGTAAATTGAAGAATTAAATACTTACTAAACAGCTAAAATATATTAAAATACAGTTGACTAACAATATTGATATTCACATTTGTTCAAATTAAATTTAATAAAAATAAATGCACATGGGTTAACAATTTTGCAATTGGGTTGCAATTATTAACATTAACATTAATAATTAATTTAATTAATAATTTATCAATTCCTGAAAATGAACAATCCTGGTCAGTAGAGATCCTGGTCTACAAGCTCTTGGGTAGATAAAATCTTTTTCCTGCCTCTCTCAGGTGGCCTGTTGATCTGCTTGCCACGGGAGCAGGCAGCCCGGTTTTGCGCTGAGATGAAATCCAGTCGTGTGGGTTTGTCGGGAGCAGTGGGGCAGGATGGAGGGGTGGGCGATGGGCAACAGGCTTGGATCATTGGCATCGTGGAGAAGGGCAGTCGCTGCGCCCGCATCATCGACAAACCTCGGATCATAGAGGTCCCGTACCGTGGCTCTGTGGTCAACGCGCAGGAGGCGAGCAACAATAATGCTAGTCCTCCTCAGGTTCAGCAGACATAACAACTCCACAACGCCACAGGGGGTCTCTCAGTGATCATTATTCTTTACCCCTGACCCTTACTATGATGATCGATTTGAATGTGTGTGCTCATAACAGACATGGTGTTTGTGAAGGACAGAGCGTGTATGGTTACTCTTGCTGTCCATTCCTTCCCCCCGTTCAACCAAAGGGTTGAGAGCAACAGACCAAAAATATTTTAACTGACCTGGTGGGAGATGGAATGGACAAGCTAACGTATTTTCATCTCTCATTCTCTTTTCCAACTCATTCTTTCAAACACACACACACACACACACACACACACACACACACACACACACACACACACACACACACACACACACACAGCTCCACTCTGTTTTCTTTTTTTTCCCCTTGGTTGACTGTTTTTCAATGTTTAACAGCTATTCTTTAAAAGAATAGTTCACCAAAACCATAAAAGCTAACTTAAGTTATTAACCCTTATGTTGCTTTAAATCTGTATGCTGCTATTTGCTAATTTTTGTTTTATTTTTGTTGAACACAAAAGGAGGAATTTCAGGCAGACATTTTTCTATAAAAAACAGTGAAATCGGTCCTTCTGCACTATATTTCAAGTCTTTTAGAGGCCACTGCAAAAAGTGATTTTGTCTTATATTCCAGTATGAATATCAAATCATTCTTAAATTAAGAAACATTTTCTTGAGAAGCAAAAAAACATCTTGTTTATGGAAAAAGTATAAAAAAGAAGTGATTTTATACTTAAAACAAGAGAAAAATGTTAATGGGGTAAGAAAAATAACCCTGTTTTTGTAGTTTTCTTACCCCGTTGGCTGATTCGTTTTTCATTTAACTCACTTAATTTTGATACATTTTTCAGAAAACAAGACAAAATCTTATATTTATGTTTCTCAAGTCAGTGTATGAATGCTTTGATCTTTTTCTGACTAAGAAAGTGAACAGACAACATTTGTTAATATTTGTGACCTGTTAACTCGAGATTGAGTTAGCAAGTAATTGTAGCTGTATGGAAAAAGGGCTGATAGTTCTGCTTTTGTGTTCCTCTGAAAACAGCATACAGGTTTGGAACAACACAAGGGTGAGTACCCTAATTAATGAAATAAAACTTTTGTGTTGTTGTGGAAATGAGAATGAAACCATATCCAGTTTCCAGAGCTTAATTATTTCTACTTGATGGGGTGGAGGCTTTGAGACCTCACACTAAAATGAAGCTGGGTTTACAAAGAAAACATTCCAATGAGTTCTTGATCAATTGGATGCTTTGAATAGCAAATATACTTAATGACAATCAGACGTGTTTTTTTTTTAAGCCATCTGACAAACACGTGTCAAAGAAACACTATCACACCAATGTATCCTGGAGCCTGAGTAATCATAAATGTTGGATTAGTTGAGATATTTAGTGGTACAATCAATATTTATTTTGTCAAAAATGTATCCAAATTTCAAGTGCTTTTAGTTGGTGTTTATCTTGTATCCAAGCAGTCTGATTCATCCATCTGTTTTAATAGGACATTCTTGTAACATTCAATTATGTCTGGTAAAATTAGGTTATAATGTTCTGTCTTGTGGGTCTTTTTCCTGAATAGAGTGACCTTACACTAGTTAAAGTAGGTTAGAGCGGTTCTTCATTCATAATAATATGGACAACATGCGTCTGGTTTTAGGGGCAGCAGTTAATTATGAACGATTGTGGTGAGACATATGGATGATCTTTTTCTTCTGTTGATTTTGAACAGAAGATAAGGTAGTCTGGTTCTCCCTCTTGTATCTGAGAAAGGGTTGAGCAGCTTTCTCCGGTCCAGCGGGTGAGCCCAGAATGCCAGTTGTGCTGTTTGAATGGCTAGGACAGAACAGCAGTGTCCACAGTCCTCTTTATGACACCTCTCTCTTTAACCCCAGCTCATGGGACAGGTGAGGTTGATGTTAGATAGGAAGGGATAGGCTGAACTGCCACGTTCATTCTCCTGGCACTGGTTTTGTCATTGCAGTTTTCATTCATTAAACCAATGTGACTCAATAAACTTGTAATTTCTCAAAACTGACTCTTATTATTCATTGAAGCTTGACGCTTGTTTCATGGTCTCTGTTGTTGACTGTCTTGTGTTGTATGTAGTTCACCACAATGTGTCAGCAGAGTGCAACACTGTAAGATGGAAGTCTTGGCTCTGTTCTCTTTATGCATTGGCTTGTCTCAACAACATTATGTCATTCTGCTTTAGTTGACATCCTTTTAAACTCAAATGTAGTAATTGACAGCTGAGTGTTTGATAAAGAAAGCACTTTTAAGCGTATGGCAACAGGCAATTGTTTTTTTGAGCGAGGGGATACTGAAAAAGAACGAATGAACATAGTTGTCAGAAATGTGCATGATCAGAAACAGATTTTTTTCATCTTCTGCCAGTAGGCAGATGTAGGTTGAAACGTTTGACTTTCATAAACTTTGAGGTAATATGAAGAGAGTTTTCATTTGACTGGAAAGTAAATACTAATTTCATTAGTGGCAAATAAACATCACTTGACTTCTATCTTAAATTGCATTTGCTGTTGGGTTCATGCAGAGAAAAGCAGAGTGCTGGAGAATACATTATCCATTTAGAGAAAAATGTCTTAATTGTCCATTTGTCATCTATCCCTCAGAATAATTAGAGACTGTTCCAATGGTTCAGTGTGTGTATCAGCTCGATATGAAAACTTATAGGAATTTGTGAAGGCAGAGTTCTTCCCATTTCTACCCTGTCCTTTCACTTTTAGGTGTTGTCTTCTCTTCTTGCCTAAATCGGCAATTAGACCACTAAAGATAATCATCTCTCTTTTTATCGACCTAAAACATTTTGTTTACCAGTTCTTCTCCTGGTATCATCTGGTTTGATTCGATTAGGAAAGGGAGAGATACATAATCGCTCACTCTGGACATATTTTGTTTTCCCCCCTCACATTCTGCAACCCCTCTTTTCTCTTACATAATGTCCTTTTTGGTGCAGAGTCTTTTCACGGTGAGGAAATACTTTAACAGCTTCTGATTCCACTCATTTTCTGTTCACTGACTCTGTCACCATTCCCGGTCTAAACCTGTTCAGCAGAAACCTTGGTGGACCAATTGTTGCACTGTCCATTGGTTCTCTTTGTACAGCGGAGCATTGAGTGTTTGTGATCATCACTGATTATTCCATTTTTGTGTGTTATGATTAGGGATGGTATATTAATTTTGAAAGCTTCCCTGCTGTTGAATTTATGCTTTCGCTGCCAAATCTTCAGTCCTACAGCAAAACAAATCTTATTTTGTTGTGAATGTGAATTGGCAGTTTGTAATTAACATGATGCAATAATTTTCGTCCCAACGTGCCTCAAGGCCACCACCATCGTCCCTGTGCCGAAGAAGTCCACGGTGTCCAGCCTCAATGACTACCTGCCCGTCGCACTCACACCCATCGCCATGAAGTGCTTCGAGAGGCTTGTCATGATCCACATCAAGATCCTTCTGCCCCTACACTGGACCCCTTACAGTTTGCATAGTGCCCCAAATGCTCAACAGACGACACCACACCCTCCACCCAGCTCTCACTCACCTGGACAAAAAGGACACACATGTAAGAATGCTGTTCAAAGACTTCAGTTCAGCATTCAAAACAATTATTCCTCAGCACCTGATTGGAAATCTGACCCTTCTGAGCCTGAACTTGTCCCTCTGCAACTGAATCCTGGACTTCCTGTCTGAGAGACCTCACAGTCCGGAACAGCTTCTACTATGTGAAATAGTAATGTCCAAACAAATCAACGGAATTGCTTCCCTGTAACTGATACAGACTTAACTGAACCGATATAGACTTTCATCGAAACTTCGTACAAGGTTAAAAACTAGTTCAAATGTGGCCATTGTGGACATATTTTCAACATCATTTATGGTCTCATTTAGACAGAATTACTTTCACTATTGCTGTCAGATGATCTTAGTGAGAATTAACAGAAGTTTAGATGTTGATGTTTCATTTGAAGTGTCACCATTGTGGTGATCAGTGTTTGCTGTAGTTGGGCTCTTGGTCCCCTTAATTTTTACTTTAGCTTTTCTTTGGCTGCTGTATCTCTGTGTTTGTATAACACAGTCGATGTTGCAAAGAAAGTCAAGAATAAGTAAGATCAGGTGTTATCAGCTTCATGGTAAATGGACTGCATTTATACAGCGCTTTCACAGACCCAATGGCCACCAAAGCGCTTTACAATTTTGCCTCACATTCACCCATTCACTCACTCATTCATACACCGACGGGCGACGGCAGCCATACAAGGCGCCATCCAGCTCGTCGGGAGCAGCTGGGGTTAGGTGTCTTGCTCATGGACACCTCGACACTTGGTCAGGTGGAACCGAGGATTGAACCACCAACCTTCCGGTTTGTAGACAACCCACATGAACCACTGAGCCACTGCCGCCCCTTCATGTTGATGTTGATGTTGATGATGAAAGCTTTACAAAACATTCATCTAATGTTGTCAGACACTTTCGCATTTCTAGCCACCACCATGTGGATCTGCAATACTGGCACCAATAGCATTTTTATGATCACTTATTTAGAGGTGGATAAAAATTATGTGCATACGATGTTCAGAGCAAACATATGTTGTCACACACAGACATCAAGATTTTACATATGATTCACAACAATGGTGACAATAAAAAAAATGGTCATGCTGCAATGCATGGTGGGTAGCTTTCATAGTTCAAAACTCATCATTGATTCCCAAGCTTTTTTGTTTTGATTGTCACCATTGTTGTGATTCATATCCAAAATCATGATGTCTGTGTGTGACTACATAATACATTTGCTCAAAACATCATGTGCACATGCTTTTTATATTTTAAAAATATTTCTTATTCTATTGGCACCAATATTGCACTTCCACAAGGTTGGTAATGCCAAACATAAATACAATTTTAAACTCAACATTTGAAACTTGATTTGTGATGATTATGTCATCATCAACATTGAACTGATAACACCTGATCTAACTTTTTCTTGGCTTTCTCTGCCACAACAATTGTGTTATACAAACACACAGTTACAGCAGCCAATGAAAATTGAATGTAAAATCTACAGGGACCAAGAGCCCAACTAAAGCAAACACTGATCACCACAATGGTGACACTTCAAATGAAACAAATATCTAAATATCTAATAATCTAAATATCTAAACTTCTGCTAATTCTCACTAAGATCATCTGACAGCAATAGTCAAAGTAATTCTGTCTAAATGAGACCATAAATGATGTTGACAATATGTCCACAATGGCCACATTTGAACTAGTTTTTAACCTTGTACGAAGGTTCGAAGAAAGTCTATATCGGTTCAGTTAAGTCTGTATCAGTTACAGGGAAGCAATTCCGTTGATTTGTTTGGACATTACTATTTCACATAGATTCTATCTGATTCAGTTGTGTTGTCACAACACAAGGAGCTTACATAGATTCAACAAATTCCATTAATGTTAATAAAAAAAAATGTGCTTGTGTGGAACCACTGTCCATAATTAAATTGAGTAAGTTTTAAGAGTCATTTTTTTTGAGTGACAGTTTAAGTTAATTAAATGCAATACAATAGTGTTTTGGTGGTAAAAGAAATATATGTGTGTTACTTTAACAAAACATACTTGGGTAAAAATAACAGAGCCACAAAACCATTTTTTTGAGTGCAACTGTGGTGGGTCTCATCAGGAAAGACGATGAGTTGGCATACAGAGAGGAGGTGCATCGGCTAACGGACTAGGGCAAAGTCAACGTGGACAAAATAAAAGAGATGGTTGTTGACTTAAGGAGAGCACGTAACAAGCTCTTTCTGCTTGGTGTCCACTTGGTGGGGAACCTCATGGTCTCTCAATACCAGCTCCATAGCGAAGAAAACCCAGCAGCGTCTCTACTTTCTACAAAGGCTGAAGAAAGCCCATCTCCCACCCCCTCATCCTCACTACTTTTTACAGAGGGACTGTTGAGAGCATTCAGAGCAGCTGCATCACTGTCTGGATCGGGAATTGCACCATCGAGGAACGCAAGACCCTGCAGCAGATAGTGCTGCAGCTGAGAAGATCGTCAGGGTCTTTCTTTCCTACATCACAGACATACAGCGTGTACACACGTTGGATCCGCAAAGTTATCTGTATTGTAAAAGACACAGACACAGACCTGAAATGATAATAAAGCTACTCTGACTCTTATAGTTCCAAAATTTTAAGTTACCAGTTAAGTCTGAAATGCTGAGCTGTATGATTTAAAAACCATTAGTTGCAAGATTCTTTATGTCAGCAAAGTATACTTTTATAACTGAAAGATATGCAAATGAATCAAAATGACCTGTTTGATTAGCATTGATAGTGTCTGTAGTATGCTACCAATTCATTTGTGAGTTCTGTATGGAGAGCACGAGCCCCTAAGGATCTGCATAGATGAACCACAATGACTGCCTCTGATGTAAGTGCATTTTTGCAGCCAATCTCCAAAAATACCCTTTGCAGCTGTTCTCAGATCTCCATTTCTAGACATCAAGACTGAGTGGTGTAACAGTCAAAAAGATTCATCTTTTTCAGTGGGGGTTTTATCTTGTCAACAAGGGAAGCAAGATAGTAGGCTGCTATATATGGGGAAAAAAATTCTAAGAAAGAAATTAAATTTTATTCAGTAAGAATGCCGTAAATTAATCAAAAGTGACAGTAAACACATTTGCAATGTTTCAAAAGATTTTTTATATTTCAGATAAATGCTACTTTGGACCTCTGCTCCAAAAATTCCTGAAAAAATATTTTAAAAATATATAAAATATTTAGCATCTAAGCTGTTTTCAGCATAATAATAAGAAATCATTAAGCACCAAATCAGCAAATTTGAGTGATTTCCGAAGGATCTGAAAATTCAGCTTTGCCATCACAGGAATTACATTTTAAATTAAAATAGAAAACAGCTATTTTATATTGTAATAATATTTAAAAACATTACAGTTTTCACTGTATTTTTGATCAAATAAATGCAGCCTTGGTGAGCATAAGAGACAGAAAAATCCTACTGACCCCAAATCTTTGAACGGTGTAGTGTGTATTCATATATAATTAGAAGACTGTATTCAGTAAGTTGTAAGCTAGTGTTCCATTCTGAACATATCCAGTCTCTCTGTCCTCTATCCCATGTGACCCTTTAAGGCATGCTTGATTAACCAGTTAACAGGGGTTAACGTGCATGTAAGAATGTGCTGTGCATTACAGTTAATCTTTTCTTTCTAAGTGGGATCTGATGGTGATGATCACATCAGGCGTCTCCCAGTAGCACTCAAACTGAGATTTCAGATTAAGAGAGATAGCCTATTGTAGTATCTTCTAATTAAACTGGTGAAATTCCCCTTAAAACAGGTGGCTCTTCTTATACAGTCATCTGAAGAAAGTATTATTTTCTCATCTGTGATGCAGAGGCAAAAATAGCCTGTCATGTTTTTGTGAAGTTTCTTTGCATAAAGGAAAGAGACGGGTACATGCAGTCACCACTTTTGACCCCACACTTTTGGCACCCGTCTGCCTGTCATCTCCCAGTCAGCAAAGGCAGGGTAGACCGAAAGCAAATCCACAAGCATATGGTTGCATTGAAAATCCATATCATAATGCATTTTTTTTTTATTTTTTTTTAGCTCTATTGTTTCATAAGCCCCTCCAACAACATCGAGTCGTTCACATGCCACAAAATATCCGGGATAAGTAGTAGAGGCTGACACGAGAGCCAGACTCGACTGACTACAGTCAATTCTCGTAAAATTATAGCTGTGCAACTAATCTCAAATAATGTTTGCAATGTATTTGCACTTCTCATTTGCATCATCTCAAGTTTAATTCACCGAGCAACTCCGCTCAGTATTTTTAGTTGTAAGCATAAATAAATAGATGGAACCAATAAGGAGTAAATTATTCTCGATTTACTGCGAATAGAGTATTTGTACAATGGTATAACTGAAAACATTTTTGAAAAACATTTTACAATCATTTTCCATTTGTATATCAACCAGTGCAACAAAATAAAGAAAAACATTGCCATTGCTTTGGTGCGATTAATTAAATGACCTCAACAGATGTGACGTTGTTAAACAATTCAAGTGAGTTATGCATATATTTCCTTACAGTACATCAAGACTGTAGCTGGTGTTTAACAAAAGTGTGTTTTTGAGGCCTATGAATGTGAGACTTTTGTTATACAAGTTTATATAAATATACAAGTTACCTGATGAGGATGAAGCAATTAAAAAGGAAATAAATAAAGAACAACAAAGTAATATAAAAAATAATTTATTACATTGTCAGTCATATTTAGGTACTGCATATCTTATGTATCAAATATGTGATTTATATTCATTATGCATTGAGGATATTAAAAAGGTCATTAGCTGTTAGTTTTCTCAGAATAGTTTCAATATGATTACTACTAATATCTAACGGTATAGTAGTTTACAGTTAATCAAGGTCATTATCATGGAGAGAAATAGTACATTTGTACCAATCAAAATTGATTGTTCAATTATATGATTTGTAACCAATTTCTTTGTTAAATGAGGAAATATTAATGCATTTCCGATCTCAATCCTTTTGTCATCAAGCATGACATGTGATAGGCCAAAATATTTGGGAAAAACAACAACTATTTTCTCAAGCTATGAGAGTAAGGCTTTCCTAAAGAGTGAGTTTTCTTCCAAATCAATTCTAAAATGCTTGAAAAGTGTTTTGAATAAATACGTGATATTAGCACTCAAAAGTGTGAGATTGAACTAGTCCTAGAACTTCCACAATTCTACTGAATTCCTAATTGCACTAACCAAGTACCTCAAGAATCTGTGCGTTACAAACATACATGTACATATGTATATAATACTTTTCTTTATAATAAGGCGCTTAAGTTGCAGTGTAGTACATTTTTTCTTAATCCTTTTACACTTCTTTATTATAATGTTATTTTTTTCTGTACAAATAAGTTACTCTGAATCATGTGAATGGTCCCGATTTCAAATGAGACAAAATAAAACTTTTAACACAAAATCAAACAAAGAGCAGAGGTAGAGAGCTAAAAGAGTGACAAACTTGTGGATGAAACTGAAATTGGTGTGATTCGTTTTTACACAATGTAGAGATTTCAACTGTAGCAGTTGCTCTCGAAATGTTGCTACCTACAATACGTATACCTGTATATTGCTGTTCATTTACCATTACCCTGTTTCTTCTGTAAAAAAAAAGCTGTGGTCAAATGTAGATTTCTGCCTGCTGTAATCCCTTCCACTGCAGCAATTCTAATCATTTAGCTAGTACTCAAATACTGTTAACCAATTCAATTCACAGTGTCTTTCTTTAGATTTGACATATAATTCAGAAAATCACTAAGCTGCCACTGTGTTTGATTCCCATGTCATGATATTTTCATAACATTCTTGCTGGTGGTGAATATGTTCCCCTAAACTTCTGACGATCTAATTCGCAGCATCTTGCCGCTGGTCTTGTGCAGCTATCTCGAGTATATCCAGATAACGTTTTGTCCATTCTGTATGTGTTGTTCACATGCATTCTCCACACTTACTTTGTACGGTGAATTCTGATATAATCCTGTGATGCTAATCTATGAAAACACTCGGTTGAGGCATGAAAGAAAGATGGAGAACAATGGAGGACCTCTGATCCTTCGCTTCCTAGCACATCCCCCTCCTCTTCCTCTTGATTCATCACTCCAGTCTGCTTTCGTGTGACTGAACGGACAGCTGTCTGTGAAATGCACTAGGCATGGCGATGTGGTTTTGTCTTTCAAACTGATGCAAGTTGTTATTAATGGATCAGTATCTGCTGTTCATATTGTGTAACCACCATGTTTCTGAATCTCTAAAGGACATGTGTGGACATTACCCCAGTCCTGCATCAAATGGCGCACTTCATGCACACTTGTGGCGCGTGCCTGTGAAGTTCATAAGATCGTAGGGTGAAAGGCTGTTCACGAGGACAAATGTATCTGCCATTATGCCACCGAAATGTGGGCAAAGAGTAGCATTTGGGAAAGGGTCTAGCCCATCACATCAGTGTTTGCCATGTGCTGGTGTGTGTGTGTGTGTAGTAGTAGAGTCAGGCCAGAGGTCAGTATAATGAGTCCTTGGTGTTGGTTGACGTGTGAGTTGTGGTTGAGTCGTCCGGCAGGGAACCTCGACGTGGGGATCCGGTTTGGCAGCGCAGCAGTGCGAGCAGCTCACGGGACACACTGCTGGAGAAGGCTGTGTAGATCCACGGGTTAGTGCAGGAGTTTAGACTGGCTAGCAGCATCAGGATAGTAAAAGCAGCCCCTGTATGAGAGATAAAAGTCAACTCAAAGCCATTTGTGTGTATTAGTCTACTGCATACTGCATATATACATGTGTAAATAAAAGTCTATGAGATCATCCACCAGGTGAACATCTTAAAATCGCTTATAATAGCTTTAAAGACTGCAACACAAATGAAAATAAGAATTCATATATTATGACTTTGCAGCAGTGACATTAACTGTAATTACTTGTACAGAAGCTGTAGTTTTTGTAAGGAAAAAGGCCATAAATTAATTACAAACTAACACAGTGAATTTGCATATAAGACATATTTAATACACTACAATTGAAAAGTTGTTGGTAAGTTTTTTTAAGAAGTCTCACTGTTCACCATGGCTGCATTTAATTGATCAAAACTACAGTAAAAATACTAATATTGTGAAATATTATTATAATGAAAGTGTTATTTATTCTTGTGATGGCAAAGCATCATTACTCCAGTCTTCAGTGTTACAAGATCCTTCAAAAATCATTCTAATACGCCGATTTGCTGCTCAAGAAACATTTGTGCCGCTTAGCGTAATCTTTTTTTCTGGATTCTTTGATGAATAGAAAATTCTAACTTTCTATTTGAAATGGAAATATTTTGTCACAATAATGTCTTTACTGTCATTTGTATAATCTGACTGAAAAACAAGTGAGGTGGGGGGATAGAACTTTAAAATGCTGAAATTGTGCTGATTTTCATAGTGATTTGGTTACCAGGTGGCTGGTCAAACTGTGCAGAAAGTCCAGTTTAATACAGAGGTGTAAATACCAATGAGATTACCCAACACTCAGGCGAGTGAGCAGGTGTTTTTCTGTTTATGTGTTAAAGGGAAAGAAAGCAGGGGACAGTTAAAAAAAAGAAGAGGAAAATAAAAAGGGACACATTGAAAACATGATTGATTATTTCTGCTTCTGGAGGTCTCTCCTCCCACAGACTTTAGTTCCAGCCAAGCTCTAACACACCTGCCTGCAATTTCCCAGTAAACTTGAAGACCCTGATGAACTGAATCATGTGTTTTTGATTGTACTTGGAATGAAACTCTGCTGGAAGGTAGATTTCCAAGAACAGGCACCTCTGTTTTTGAGAGATTCCTGGAGAATGTGTTGATTGTTTGGTTATTTAACACCACCCTGCTAATGGCAAAGCTGAATTTTCAGCATCATTACTCCAGTCTTCAGTGTCACATGATCCTTCAGAAATCATTTGAATATGATGCAACAGTCAGGTTCCATAAGGAAATTGATTTTTAACAATAGCTTATAAACTTTTAAAGACAGACCTACTGTGAGCTACGAGGTTGTTAATCCATGGTATTTGCCTCTGCTGAAGCTGTCATGTCGCATGATTTCATCTTATTTAAAAAAAAACGCGTTTAACAGTGGAATTCCTGGTGAAAAACTACATCAGCTGTTATTCTGTACAGAAAATTACACCAATCAGAGAGTCAAAAAAGCAACAGCTCCAAAATAGCTCTTTAGCTCCGCCCACTGCCATGAGGTACTGCAAATTATGTAATCGAGGCGATCTCTCTATGCTCTCAAAATACTGAAATGTTTTTATATATATGCATATTTTGCAATAGACTTATTGTTTTTATACATATAATCAACATTTGTAAATGAGTAGTCTTATATTTCTCAATTGTTTTTAAGATTATGCTGTTCGCAATGCTTCATGGGATTGTAGTTCTTTCCCTCAATAAAACCAGTACTACAGTCTTGTACCTTTGTGTTTTTGTCTGATTTTCAAAAACTTTTTCTGAAAACCAAAGTTTCAGTGTTGTGATTCATGGCTTATAACTCTTTAATGAAGACTATTTTATGGGAGAAATGAAAAAAAAAAAAAAGTTCTTCCAGAACCAGTGCAGCTGAAAAATGGGGCGGCACTGTTGCAATATGTTGTGTGACTATACAGGACATGTACATACATGTATGTATATCTACAGTAGTTAAAGTCTGACCTTGGTTTGGTGGGTTGGGGTCCCAGGCTGCCCATAACTGAACAATAAAGAAGGGAGACCAGCAGATGGTGTAGACCAGCACAATGACAAGAGTCATCCTAACCGTCTTAGACATGGCCTTGGTCACACCTGGGAGAGGTGGCGGGTGCGAATACACTGTCGGAATGGGAAAAGCATCTGGAAGCACATCTGGCCACAGTTCAGAAGTTCCAGAGCTGTTTGGAGAAACGCTATTGGCTGATAATGACTGAGAATGGGAGGGGTCTGAGAGATGGTTGGGGGTGTTTTGCTGGTGAGTTGTGATGGAAGGGGAGGAGCTGTCTGAAGAGGGGCGGGGCCCAAAGCAGGGCTCACAGATAGAGCTCCTGCAGGGTAAAGTCTGAGAGTAGTCATCATATAGGCTTGAGTGGGACTCTTCCTCTCTGGCACGATGTGAGGAGCTGCAGTGAGCTTGACTGAAACTGCTGTCAGCATGGTGAGTGTGTCTGCTCTGTCTGTTTCTCTCTCTGCTCCTTCCCCTGCCCCCCTCCCGCTGAGCAAAGTGGAAGAAGACAGAGTTCCTCTTGAATTCCGCCGTCACCACCCGCTCTGACTTCAGGTAAATATTGTCATGGATTTCTCTGAAGATGCGAACCTGAGATGAAAACGAGATATATCAATGTAAAAACAGTTCTATTATGGTACAGAGTTGTGTGCCGTTAAGAATGCTTTTAACTTTTAAATTCCAGTTAAGTTCCTGGATTTAAATTGTAGCTTTATAGCTAAATTCAAATCTGTGGCTGTTTTGAAAGTATTAAAGTTAATTCAAATAAATATTCCTAATCTGAGAAAATGATGTTCTGCATTGAAATAACACAGACAAGTTTTACAGAACATCCCATAGGAGATGAATTGGAGATTTCTGTGAACAGTGTTATTTTTGATAAACCATGCTAGTAAAGTGGTAAAAATGTGTTGGAAATTTGTAAAATAATATGAATAATATTTGAAAGATATTTACAATAATCCCATAAAACTATCCAAACGCAGCTCCTCCAAAGAGCTTGTCTGAGAAAATTATACATGGCAACAGTTGGTATCTTTGTCAGCAACCACCAGCGTTTTTGATAATTTTCACTAAAATTGAATGGCCCCCAGAATATTTTGTTCTATGAATATCTGAACATGCAATATGTCAAAAGAAAGAACAGAGCCTGTGTTTTTTTAAACGTTTTATTCTAGCTTAATGTATTCTTTTTTATCAACACTTGAATGTGGGTAAGTTTCATAAAAAAGCAACATTTTGAGCAAAAAGTTGAGAGAAACGTGTTTTTGTAAAAGACTACATCCAGATCGAATTCAGAAGTAGATCGAGTCAATCAATACCCCACTGTGTCCTAACCAGACGCGATGCTAAAAGATTCCAGCGACAAATAATTAGTTTGTCCACACTAGACGCAACACGACTGCGAGATGCGTCAAAATCAATCAAAACCCACAGCCAATCAGAACAGCGTGTGGGCGGGCTCTCGCGGCAAGCGCACAGCACCAGAGTAATCTTGACGGCACTCGCAAGAAAATGCATAAGTAGGCTACAAAATCAAATTCACAAATATTACACCATTTAAACATTATTAAAAATAATTTGCTAAAACAATCTTTGTCAAAGAATACACTTGGAGCACTAAATGATATTCAGTCACATTGCATGCATTTAACATTAAATAAAGCACATAAACAGTACCTGAGATTATCATTGCCATACTTTGTGTTTGTTGTTCCAGCGCGACGTCGCAGAAAAACAGAAACCGTTTCTAAAATAGAATCATCGCGTGTCGCCGTCGCGGCTGGTTAGGACAAAAACTCTGATTAACATGGAAAAGATACCTTTATATCGCGCGCCGCGTGTAGTTAGGACACGGTGTAATGCTTGCACAAGATAGCTCGCCCTGTAACACCCCGATAGCTCGCCCTGGGTAGACATTTCATTCTGTAACATTAGGCAGTTTTTAATTATATGTTGCTTAATATTGATGACCACGTTATTGTACATATGCATCTGCTTACATATTCTATTGCTTGTTTCTGCTTCTTCTTCCCATGTGTTTTGATCAGGATATTCAGTAGTACTCTTTCAGAAGATATCAAATAGTGTCCCCTAGCGTATAGGCAATGGCAGGGAAGCGTTGTCTCATAAATGGCGGGGAAAGAGTTAAAATTAGGACTGGTCAATATAATGCTTTTAAGGTGAGGCTTAGTCATTTACATTTATGCATTTGGCAGGCGATTTATCTAAAAATGTGTTGCATTGCATTTAAGGTATCCATTTTATCAGTTCATGCATTGGATCGAACCATGACCTTGGCATTTCTAGTGCCATGTTCTTTGTTTTAAACTAAAGGAACACTACATCAAAATGAGTCAAAAGAAAGCCAAAATTCTAACTGCTGAATTCTGAATATCACCTATTAATTTCCATTAAACATGCCAAGACTTTGAGTAGGGAGTGAGAGATTGAGAGAGAAAGATAATGAGCTGGAGATACCTGACAGACAGTGATGATTAAGGCTGGCAATATGAACACAGCCACAGTCATCCAGGTGACGTATGCTTTAAGACCCCATGGCTCAGCAAAGTGGCCCCAGCATTCAAACACCCCAGGGGACACCTCTGACCGTGAGAAGATAAACACCTATGTATGAGCGAGCAGAGAGTCATGAGCTTGAACAACATATTAAATAAATCAGTCAGGGATGATCTGAGATTTATTCCTCACCTGTGGTAAACTGAGCAAAAGGGCCAGGCCCCATGCAACCATGATAGGGGTGTTCCAGCGAGAGGGCGCGCCCCCGCGATACGCCTGCATGGGGCAGCAGATGGCATAGTGCCGATCCACAGTCATGGCCACGATCATATAGGATGATGCGAACATCCCGACAATCTGCAAATATTTGACGGAGCGGCACAGAGCGTCAGGGCCATGGAAGTGCTCAGTGATGTCCCACACCAACTGTGGCAGCACCTGGGGACAAAATAAAAACATATAATTAGAATTTATGATCATGCAACTCTAGATGGCACATCATTTACTACACGGCACACGCTGATTGGCCTCTGCCGATTCTGCAGCCAGTGAGATTGCTTGCACAACATTTAAATAGTGTGGTTCAGTGTTCGCTGCAAGCTGGTCCTGCAGTGCGCTATCAGAGTTCCTCTGAAACCCTCCACCTCCACCAGCTCCACCCGTCTAGAACTGCTAAGGGATTTATGTCCAGCAGATCTTACATGCTCACTTGCTCTGAAACTGCATGTGTATGAGATCTTGTCCACCAAGACCAAATAACGTTATCTTATCTATTAACATGCTAAAACTATTTCAAGAGTTGTCATGCTTGAACTGCCATTATTTTATCATGACAAACATATTCTTTTCCACATTAGCAGATAACATCTAGGGATGCATGATTTTTCTGATAAAAAATGTGATTGAGATTCAAATTGAGGGTGTTTGTGTTTATTTTTTTAAGTTTCAGGTCTGCTGTGCTTGCAATTAATGCATAAATTGGCCAAAATGTTTGTCATTATATAAATATTATAATTCTCATTATTATTTTGATTACTATTATTACTATTAAATAAAAATGTTAAACAAAATAAGAAATATTACTGTTGTAACATTTCACCGTTTTTTTGTGTGTAAAAAACGTAAATTGTATTTAAGAAAAATACAATATTAATAATTTTATTTTACAGTAAACTGTAAAATTACAATACTAATACTATATTAATCTTTTCAAACGTTAAATCATATAAAAGAACACAGTGCTGCACTTTACTCTAAAGCACGCTGCACACTTAATTAAATTTCAGCCTTTGCACAAAAGCCATATCACAATTATTTTGATTAATATTAATTTTTCAATTTATATAACTTCCCTGCTGACACATCATTACTCCCACGCCTGATACGCCAACTGCATTTTAATAAATGTAGTCTCACTATATGTTTCCACTCAGGTCAATGATTACTCATTACCCGCTCTCTTTTCTCCGTACTCATCATTTTAATAGTCTGAAGAGGCGGTTACCTGAAAGAAGGCCACTACCAGGTCAGCCACGCACAGATTGACCATGAAGAGATGCATGGGAGCATGTTTCTTCCTACGCAGCAGCACCCACAGCACAAATCCGTTACCCAGAGCAGTGAGAGCAAGCACCAGCCCCAGCACCCCAATCTCCGCCTGGGCCAAGGCTTGGTCCCGTACCCGTGGAGGGGCAACTGGCTGCATTGTGGGCCTCATGGTGGTCCATGTGACGTTCTCTGATGGAAACAGCCAGAGGAAAGACCCTGTGGCCCCATAACTGCTGCTGAGATTGAAGAGGGAGCTGGACAGGTCTGGTGGCCCCTCCATCTCCAGCACAGAGCGATTGGGCTGACCCAAATTCTCTTCCCAAGAGGCCATCCTCATGACCTACAACAAGAAGGACAGATGTGAGAGGCAAAACTAAAACATTCTAATACTGATCCCTCGCTGGCCTAAATTGTTAAACAAACAGTTGTAAATCATTTTAATAAAATGAGGTCAAATGAATTTCATTTTGTTGGCTATTTCTGTAGCTCATCTACGCGAGTAATGGTGGCGTCTAAATCAAATGAGAACATTAGGAGGATGTCTTCCATATCATCTCAAATTAAATTCTCCATCTCCACTTCTGTTTTTGGGGAGGTTTAGAGAAAGCTCTTAAAATACGTTAAATCATTGTGTATAAACAGAAAGCAACTCATTATACATGTACTCAAACTTTTGAGGGTAGTTTTGAGGTTAAGATAGATTGTTTTATTTGTCCTCGAGACGAGAGGAAATTTGTTTCCACCGTAGATGCGCACATAACATGTTAAATTATCGACATGTCATTATACACATATCGTATCATATTTGTTTGAGAGAAAGAGGAAATAAAATTAGATAAATGTATTAAATACAGAGTTAAATCGTAGTCTTTCAATTCCGAACACTGCGATCTCTTCATAAAACATAAATAAAAAAACCTCAGTTCTCTTTGTATCTGCCTCATTAAGATGCTGCGTGGTAATGATGACCAGCTGCTAAGACACATTTAAGCAAATTTATTTAGCAAATATCTGAAAGGCAAATCTGAGAATCTCTTGGTATTGACTCATCCTTTATCTCCAGACTCAGGAAAACATATTTGCGGTGAGACTGAGAAAAAAACGAAGCGATATGCATGGGAACAATTATGGTTTTAATCCCTCTTTTGGATATACAGCGTATAACTGAGGCATGGATGGGAGGAGGGGAGGAGGGCAGGAGGACTGGCTTTCAGGGACTAAATAGAGAAGAATGCAGACTTTATAATTATTATGTGCTGACATACAGTGTATAACTAAAATGAAAAGTAAGTTTTGTGTTTGCTTTTACTTACATTAAAATTCATTTTTGACTAATTTACTGAATATGCTCATAAATGTCATGCTTTTAAAGTATTTTAAAGCAATTTACCTTACATGCATACTGGTATTAAGGAAATATAGTAAATCAAATATGAGTAAAAGAGTGAAAGTGCAAAAGCATTTAAGAAAACAACATCGGATAATAAATAAAGGCAGAACAGTGTGGGTATAGTGAAGAGTGCTGCCACTATAAATTAGGAGAAAATTTGTATCTGTATCAGTAAGTCTTACAAAAGTGGATATGAAAGATTTATTAACATCTTTACATTTATGTGGAGATACACTGGTCCGTGTGTTGGTTTCGGGGTCCGTGTACCTTCGGATAATTCGTTTTCTCGTTTTTGTCTTCAAAATGAAAAAACGGGGGGAATTTTTTTTATCACATTTATCACATATTCGACCCTTCTCATAAACATAGAAAATTAGACCTAAATTCACCCATGCGTGCCATTAAATATTAGTTACTCTGGGTTCGGCCCGAATTTGGGGGCTCGGAGCCCTCCCCCCGGACAGCACGCCAAATACGCATTAAACTTTACTCCCTCTAATTGTATGTAAGTGTGAACTCGTGATTTTACTTCGCATCTTCAATACACAATTACCCTGGCCTAGCCTACATATTTGGCACACTGCCTGTTTTATTTAACTGACCAACTATCAAAATCTGTGTGGCAAAGCTGCGCGAAATTAACCATGCTTTTACTACAAATAAAACCCCAAAAAACATGGTTAATATTAAACCATGGTGACCACAAATTAACCTAATAGTGTAGCTATTTCTCTGGCGCTCATAGTTAGTCATAGTGAACCTATGTCTACACAGAAGACTGTTTGTGTCAGGCCATTATTTAGTCTGGCAGTTTGATGAGAAAGAGTTGAAATGTATGCAATTAACGCTTTAAGAATCAGTACAACTAGCAGGATGACTGTTATTCTGTTCCACGGAACTGGGGAACAACTGGGGCATGTTCAAGATCACAACGGTGCGCAACGTTTTGCTACGGTTTCCGGGTTGAACGTCATGTTTCCTGGAAACGGCTTGCACCGGTGTGCAACCAAGGGGGTAATCCATCAGCCGGAAGTTGAAGCTGCCTCCGGGGGCCGCCATTGTAGCTGGCTATCACCTGCTGTTAGCATCCCATTGACTCCCATTCATTTTGGCGTCACTTTGACAGCGAATAACTTTACATCTGAGGCGTCCAAAGACTCCATTTGTCCATTATTTATTTTTAAAGAAACACGACAATGTATAAAAGGCTCCATTACTTTGTATCTTACGTTATGCCCCCGTTGAAGCTATTCTTGTAAAAATAGGCTAACGATTGCGTCATAACCACGGGACGCTCTGTCGCACAGTAGAGAAATTACCGTATAGACAGAAGTAGAAGCTCGTAGGCAATCGTTTACTGTCTATGAGGCAATCGGGTGGACATGGAGGCATAAAGTCAAGGGAGAAGCCCATAGATAGAGAGTTAATAAAAGCAACGGGACAAAATATTTCAACAACAGATTTGTTTCAGATTTCAATTCAGATTTGTTCCGGCACAGCTACTAGAAGGTCAGAACGGTTGCTCACGTGACAACTACTCGTCAAGCTCAGTTTGAGCCTGCGCAGTGCGCTTGGCTATCAGGAAGTGAGTGCCAAGGGGGTAATCCATCGACCGGAAGTTGAAGCCGGCCGGGTGCCGCCATGTTGTAGCAGAACTTCACTTGCGTTAGCATTTCCATTGACTCCCATTCATTTTGGCGTCACTTTGACAGCGAATAACTTTACATCTGAGGCGTTTAAAGACTCCATTTGTCCATTATTTATTTCTAAAGAAACACGACAATGTATAAAGGGCTCCATTAACTTCTATGTTACATTATGGCCCCGTAGAAACAGATTTAGTAAAAATAGGCTAACGATTGCGTCATAACCACTCGACTCTCTGTCGCGCTGTACAGAAATTACCGTACAGACAGCAGGAGAAGCTCGCAGGCAATCGGGGGGACGTCCCGTCAAGGGAGAAGCCCATAGATAATGAGTCCATAAAAGCAACGGAATACTTACTCCTGCTCACTCACGCCAAAGAACTCTTTGCTCAAGTTCCCCGTCTCTGCAAGATTAACGTTGGCAATTTTCACGCACAGCTACTAGAAGATTAACGTCTGTCAGACAGGTTGCTCACGTCATCAAGCTTAGTTTGAGTCGGTTTGAGTCTGCGCGTCAGGAACGGAAGTGCTCAAAAATCGCTAAAAATGGGCTTCAACTGTCTCAACTGAGTTCCAATGAGATGGCTCTGTCCACTTCTTATACTGTCTATGGTGAGTGCCCATGTTAGGCTTCAACTCTCTCCGTTGAAATCAACGGGGTCGCTGTGTCCATTTCTTTTACTGTGTGTGCAACGGGGTTTGAGATGCGTTTTCTCTTGTTTGGTGGGCGTGTCAGAACTGCAGTCCAATCAGCAGCAACATGTATATAAAGCACACGGTATTAAAGAGAACTCGCACAATGGAAGTAATTTACAAATGTGTTCGATACGCAACAAGGATATCAGAAGACATGTTTGTTGTAAGTATTATTGTAAAAATATAGGATATCAACATAATGATGTAGTTGTTTATATTTTTAGCTTCATTGCAAGTGTGTGACATTTGGTATAGAAATAAACAATGCATGTAAAGTGCTTTTCCTAAAAATGAGAAAGAAAATACAGGGTATTAATAAAACATTATAGAACAACAAGAATGTGAGGCTAAATAGATGTTTTAGTCTTTATTAGGTAAGATGTGCTTCCATTTCAGTTTCCACAAATCCCTTCACTCGATTGGGATGTTCTCTTGTGTTCTGGGCGGCAAGTGCAGTAACTGTAACATCGGGCATATTTTGTAGTATTAAACATATTTATACCGATTTCATCAGGCTCCGAAAATTCTTCACAAAGAACACAAAAAGCCTTCTCAGCTGCTGTAGTTGCAACTCTTGCATCATCACAACAGTGCGTTCAACGCATCACCGTTTCTGTTTAAAAAACGTTCTGCAACGTTTTGTCGGCGCTGAACGCAGCCCAGATGCTTGATGTTTGGTTGACCAATCAGTGGAAAGGGGCGTTTAATTCCTGCACATGTAGAGATCGAATATTCAAGCTTTTTATTCATTTTGGATGTGTGTTTCTAGTTGGTGAATAACAGCGTTTTCACCGCAATTGTTTTGACTGCAGTGATGGTCTAAATGAGGTTCCGGGTAATAATTTCCCCCTTAGAAAGTCCGTGCTCGCGAGGTAGGCCTAGCACTTTTTCAAAGTTCAGGAACTTTCGGGGGTGGGACTTGGTTGATTCACGCAGTATTTTATTTCAACTACCATTTTTAAAAGTCTGGCGGTGCGTGCAGCCTACAGTTGTTTGCAATTCGCCTTTGGCTAAGCCACACCCTAGAATGTAGATTGACCAATCACAACGCAGCCAAGAACGAGCTCCCACAGTGGTCCGACACTTTTTCACAGCGCTCCATTGACTTTAACACAGGCGTCTCATATTTTTGGTCTCGGCAGGCTATTGCCGTCGTAGTTTTATCAAAAATATGGTTAAACGTTGTGCCTGGGGCATTTGTAACACAGATACGCGTTTCCCAGAGAGGTTGGAGGGGGGTGTCCATTTTTTCAGGAAGTCAAATCCTGACAAGTGTCGTCTAGCTAGCACACGGTGCTAATAAATACAACGTTATACTCGCGTAGTCCGTTGTTTTGTAATAACGATTATAGAAGTGAATAGAGACCTACCCAGCTTTGCATGAACAGTGTTGCTCCTTGATATTGTTAGTCCCAGCCTCCGTCTCGATTAGTAGGATATGCGGTGGTTCATTTTTTGACTGTGACCGGTATGCTTTTGCCTCTATTTGGATGCCTTGTTGTTCCTTGCGTTTCACCTGTTTGTCGTTAATATAGCCTTCGAACGTATATTGCAGCCCCTTTTGCCTACTTCTATCGGACACTTTATTTGCTGCTTTATAAAAGTTTGATACATTTTCAGCAGGAAGAGCCGTCACAGCATAAGCCATGTTGATACCAGAGCCCATATGAAGTTTGTTTGTCGGATGTAGCAACAGTAACTAAGGGGGGCGGGGCTTAGCCAAAGGCGAATTCGAATCAACAATGGAGTTTAAAAAACACGACCTATGGGCCGACGTCGACGAGGTTCAGGGTTTATTAAGCTTATAGGAGGACGAAATACAGCTGGAACTGGAAAGTCTCGCGCAATCATACGTTACCGGACTAATTTGACAAATCTTCACGGTAGTTTAGACCACGATGGAAACGCAGACAGCAACTGGTCTGGGGGGGAAAACGTTCCTGGGAGAAATTGTTGTTTCGGTGGAAATGCGTCTAAACAAAGTGTGATTAAAACTAAAATAAAAATATGAAAAAAACAAGAGATTTGTTAAAACAAGAAAAATTATTCGAAGGTACACATTACGATGTGCTCTGAAACACTAGTTGAAAATCCAAACGCAGTTTTATTAGGGTTAATCCAAAATCGTAATCCATAAAACAGGCAATGGTCAAAACCACAGGGCAAACTATCCAGATAATAACAGAGTCCAAGACACAGGCAAATCCAGGGAGACTAGGCAGGAAGTCAAAACCAAACCAGAGGTAAACAGAAGGCAAGCGCTCAGAAATGCAGTGTGAAACTTACGAGACTTCACAATGAATACACAAGAGTTATATAGGTAGAGTTAACAAGGGTAATGAGAAACAGCTGAAAGTAATCAGGCATAATGAGTTCAGGCAATGGGTTACAGCCAGGAAATGCCTACACTATACCCAGCTACAAAATATTTCTATTTCAAACAAATTTTGAACTTTCTATTCATCAAAGAATCCTGAAACCGTATCACTGTTTCCACAAAAATATTGAGCAGCACAACTGTTTTAAACATTGGTAATAATAAAAAATGTTTCTTGAGCAGCAAATCAGCATATTAGAATGATTTCTGAAAGATCATGTGACACTGAAGAGTAATGCTGAAATGCTGAAAAATCAGCTTTGCCATCACAAGAATAAATTCAATTTAAAATATATTCAAATACGCTCCGACGGAACGCAACACACGCGCGCTTTCTCGACTCAGCACCACAAAGAGCGTTTATCGACTCCATTTATCGAGCTGTCAGAGCATTAAGATTGGGTTTTCCATGTTGTCTCTCAAGGGTTTACGGTCGGTAATTTGCCACTCTCCTTCGGGATCTCTCTCTCACTCTCTCACTCTCTCCCTTTTTCTTTCACTTTCATTCTCTGTCAGTGTTTTGTTGCTTTAGTCTGTTACATGTATTCCGTGTAAGTGTAGTTCACCTGTATACATAGTTTTCCTTTATTAAATACATTATATTCATTTGATTGACTGTCTCGTGCACATTTCAAAGTCCCTTTAATGTTGCGATCGAGCTAAGTGCTTTACAAATTTATTGATACTTAAATAGTATTGTTATAGAACAGGAAAGTTAATCCTCGTGGCCAGAGGAATAGCTTCTCTTGAAAGTCTATAAAGGAGGCTAATTTTTGTAATTTTTGTAATAAAAAAAATATAAAAATAAACAAATTCATATTTAATTATAATTCTTGTGATTAATAGTACAATTGATCTATTTTTGCCGACCTGGATGGAGAACTGATCATAATCCGTTGTGTTCGGCTGTCCATACAGATCATGATTCGTTATTAAAAGCATATTCCCTGTATCTGAGCTAATAGGAATAATCCCGAGTATCTACTCCTTAAACGTGTGAATGGTAGTGTAAATCATTTGAATGCTTA
This sequence comes from Rhinichthys klamathensis goyatoka, assembly GCF_029890125.1. Lineage (NCBI taxonomy): Eukaryota > Metazoa > Chordata > Actinopteri > Cypriniformes > Leuciscidae > Rhinichthys > Rhinichthys klamathensis. Next base: position 625,617 of record NW_026606585.1, read on the forward strand.
AAAACTGTAATTGATTTTGTGTGGTCGTCCTTAGCATTTGTTTTCCCTGATTTTTTCCTTCATTCTTCTGGTGTTTGTAAGCTCATGTGTGCTGTTTTGTCTTCCATAAGTGTATTCCTGTCGCTTTGTTTGATTTATCTGTGGATTAGTGAGAATGGAACCAGAAAGCTCTCGAATGCAATTTGTTTTAAAATTAGCTCTTGATTCAAGCCCAAGTCTGTGCGACCTGCAATATTTCATTCACTTCATTCATTCATTCTCACTCACTCCTCCTGCGCTCTCTCTCTCCATCTGGAGTGGCGCTTTTCATCTTGTGTTTACATAATCAATTCACAGCAGAAATAGCCTCTTCAGAGCTGGAGTCCTAATGAAATTAATGAAGGTCTTCCTTTGACGTTGCCTGCTGAAAACCCGTCAGTTGCTTGCTGTCAGTTTTGTCGTCTGTTCGCACTCTTTGCATATCCTGACTACTTTCCATTACCTACTTTGATACCTCCTGGGAAATTACAGAAAGAGCCTCCTCGTGTGCTCTGGGTCTTTAAATGTTTCTGATGCACAAGCGCTGGCACTGGCTATTCATCAGGAGTCTGAAAGCGGCTCTGTTATTTGCCCCTGCTGGGCACGTGTATATGAACCGCTCAGTCAAGTCTGCCCGTTGGAGAGATAAATCCCCAAAATAAGATCTTTCATATCTCAATTGTTTCTCCTACAGCAGAGAGATTACAGGGAGAGCAAATGGAGTCTCCATCTCAGATTTTGCAGGAGACTCATTTGCTCTCTGTAATTTCACTGCTGTGTAGCAGAAACAACTGAGATATGAAAGAGATCTCATTTTGGTTCCAACAGAAATATCACATAGCCTAGGGTTTTAAAATGAGATCGCAACAATATCGCACAGTGTGGTCAGATTTGTCTAATGTAAGAGATTTTTAATAACTTGTAAAACACTGACTGGTCAATTGTGTGAATGTTTTTTTTTTAATGATCCAGTATTTTTACCTGAAATATATTTGTACATTTTTCCTTATGGAATGTTATTGTTATGAAATGTGAACAGTATTTTATACTACAATCTCCTTTTTTCCCATCCTGGGATTGAGGACTAAATTATGTGAGCTTTGCTATCTGCATGGATTGTATAGCTCTAAACTCTTAGGCTATGTCTACATTAATCCGGATAGATTTGAAAACTGAGTTTTTGTTTCAAAACGCACTCCGTTCGCAGTAGCATTTTCAAGCGTTTTCCAAAAGTTTCTCATCCACACTGAAACGTCGGAAAACGCTACATTTGCCTTACAGCGCATGCGTAAACCCTCATAAAAGCTCACTGAGATTATACATACAGAACAAGGCATAATCAAGTTATCGCGCAATTCTTCTAGCAGGATCAATTTATTTAGCAAAATATTTCACCATTCGCTGATGCGTCCAGGTCGCACTCGCTCACCATTATATGTTTGGTCTAAAACGCAACTGCTCTTTGCAGGACTGTGATATGAAGAGTGTGCAAAGTAACCTATTTTAGCAACAGTGTGAAAGTGAATAACACATAACAGGCACAATCATGAATATTTATTGGTACAATATGCTTCACATGACTAAACATGCGTCATCGTTTTCAGATACCTCCGGTTTCACAGTCCACACTACATTGCGAAAATGCCATTTTCAAATTTATCCACTTTGAAGAGCGTTTTCAAAAAGCTTTGTTTTCATTAATAAAAACTCTGTAGTGTGGATGGAAGAAAAATATCCGTTTTCAAATGAAAACGTATTAGTGTGGACAAGGGCTTATCAACAAATGTCTCATGTCAAGTCAAGTCAAGTCATCTTCATTTATATAGCGCCTTTAACAATGGAGATTGTTTCAAAGCAGCTTTACAGAGATAAACATACAATTTACGGTAACAGAGATTGTTTTGGCTTTATAGCGATTTTTGAATAATGTTATTTCCAGCTAAAGTTGGTTTTGATTGATTCACTTCCCGCAAAATTATCATTTGTTATTACATTAGGGGCTACAAAGACGACGGCGTTCTCTCTAAACAGGCTTTAAACGCGAACCTGTGACCTGATGGCGTTCACATGCGCATTCAAAATTGATTCTATAGTTAAATTCGTTTGAATATGTGCGCGCAGGTTTGTAATTTCCCAACAAACCATGCCTAAACAAACTATTTGTCTTGCCTATAAATTTAAATCATATGTTTTTATTTCTCCTAAAGATTTTAGAAGAAACATGAGCAAGGAAAGAGCAACTTCTGAGCAATCAAAGAATTGAGCAAAACCACACCAAACATGTCCTCTGTCTCTTCAACCTTCATCTGCTGGTTATCAGGCGGACACTAAAAATATTTCCCGTTTCCCGTGGTGCTCTGCTTGGAGGTCAAGGGGGTAGATTGAAAGAGATGAGAGTGGAGGATGTGAAAGCCAACTGAGCAGCAGTGCACTCATCCATCTCTCGCTCCCAGTTTGTATCATCTCTCTGTCACCTCTGCTGTTCACAGTATCTGATTTTTACGTAAATATCATCCTTTCAGCAGATCAAGCTGTCCTTGACAGCTTCTATTCCAGGTCAAAAGCAACTGCACAGTTACAGTAACAGTTCTCTTCACTTCATCAAAAGCTGAGCTTCAGATGTAAGCAATACCTTTCAGATGCTGAATGACGCTCAAATAGTCATTTTAAAAGTGATGGTGTTCTGTGCCAGTCCAGGGTCATATGAGAGGAGGAAAGAGCGTTCATGGCACAGCAGAGGGGTGCACTGGGACTTGAGTACATGACCCTTTAACGGCACTTTCTAAAGGTGCCTTTTGCCATCAAATAAATAAATAGAGGTGAAAAATAAGAGAGAAAATACTAGAAGACAAGGACAGAAATAGAAGAGAGAGAGAGAATACAAAAATGCATACTGCAAATTTAAAAATTGTAAAATGATTTGAATTGGTATGATTGGCATTTGAAAGTCTGCATAAAATCTATTTTAATTTTGAAAAATATATTTTCTTAAGCCACACTGTTTAAGATGTGTATTTGAACTACATTTTACCCAATGTAGTTCAAAACCGGAAAAAGTATGATTTTATAATGGGGAATTGAAATGGGTCACAGCGTTTCTTGGTTTCCTCAGGTTTTGTGGTCAGCGATATCTAGTGGGTTGCACTACTTTTTCTAGTGTCAACTTTCAAGGTACCTTATGTCACTGGTCAAAACTGGTCAAATACAAATCCTGACTGAGAAAATAGCTGATGACAACATGGCTAAGGAATGATATGGAGCTATACTCATCTCACAAAAACAATTAACTAATAAGGTAAATTTAAGTTTATTATTGTACAGCTTGTGTGAAATGAGAAAGTGTCTCATAAATGCTAAAGAAAATACTACATTTGATAATATTCATGTTGAAAATAGAAAATAGGCTTAGAAGGTCCATCATGATGATTTCTTTTGATGATCCTTCCGCCACTGAGTATGTGTGGACCGATCTCACACTGAGCAGTGATGAAGTGCAGATAAGGAATTTATCAATGTACGTCAGCACATCAGATCAGCGTGTTATGTGGCTACACTGGAATCTGTGTGCGTGCGTGTCTGGTGGACTAGGTGAAAAAGACGTGTAAGGAAAGTAATCCCTAATTTATGAACACCCCCCAGGAATGCATCACAGCAGGAGAAGCTACTGTATAGTGCAGCATCGCTATCTGGAAAGGAAAAGCAGGATAGACAGAGGAGAATAGAGGGAATGAAGGAAAAGTGCCAATTAACCGCAGTGGATCTTTTTTCAATATAATTGTCTGAGTCACAAAGAGACCATATTAAAACTTCATGCTTGAAAACATGATAATCAGGTTTTAAACAAACTCATGATAATTATCAAATAAATGTTTCCTTCAGATTTGCAATGTTGATAGTATAATTTAATTAGAAAATAATGCATTTTCATAAGGCATACAACTTTTGAATGCAACTGCACACATCTAACTTTGACCAAAAAAGTCATTCTACATAGTCCTGGCTGTTTCCAAGAAAAAAACACTTACAAGTATATGTCGATCCTTCTTTATTATTATTTTGTGTCTTTGTCAATCACAGGAAAACAGCCACACCACAGGAAGGATGACTGAGTGATCCACCTATTTTCATCTGTTAGCTCTTTTGTTTATCTAACCCATTTCCGCTGTCTGTTTGTCCTTTCATGTTTCAGCTCTGTTCTGTTCACGGGTCAGAACCCCAGAGTCCTGCCCAAGAACACACCCGCATTCCTCCAACACTGAGAGACATTTTACCAAAGTATGTATAGTATAGTATAGTATAGTATAGTATAGTATAGTATAGTATAGTATAGTATAGTATAGTGAGGTACAGTATAGTTGTGGCAATTTTTTTGTGTGCAAATATTCTTAATTTTACAGTTTTTCAGGTATTCGTGTGTGTGTGTGTGTGAGAACGAGGACATGGAGATCTTGGAAACAGGTTCATGCTCTACTGGCTGGTCTACATATACTCATTAACTCATTACATATATCCCTGTTTAAACAGATCACAGTGCAGTCTTTACAAACACCCCGAAACCTTGGAAACAATGAAAATGACACAATCGAAACTACAAAAACAATACGAGCAAACAGTCCATACCTTTTTTATCCTTCTTTATTGTGCATAGTCCGGGCCATACACAAGGGAACCATAAGTGAATACATCATCAGACATCGATGGACTTTGAAACCTCTCAGGTTCACAGAGTGTTTGGGTTTGTTTACTTATAACAGGATTCTCTCTGTGATTTCAAAGTTCTTAGTGAGGCACATTAACATTTAGGCATGAATCCAGCCTATGTTAGTGCAACTCTGGTAAACACCGCTGAAATTTGGAACAGCTGTGGGGCACTTGGAACCTAACTTGACCTAGTATTTGTTTTCTCTCAGTCCAAAAATCCATAAAGCTTTGTAAGGTTTCAACAAAAGCAGGTCACACATGTTGACTCAAGACAACTGAGATTCCAGTTTTGCAGAGTTAACAGGTTCCATTGCATAGCTACTTTTGTCTTCTAAATCCTGGACAATTAAGCATGCAACGCACTGAAGATTTGAATTAATCACTGCATTTAGTTTTTGTTCTATGGATTAATGCATGGAATGTTAAAGGAGCTATGTGTAAGAATTTTATTTAATGTATTAATAGCTTTTTTATTGACAATATGTGAACAGCTTGTAACAAAATAAAACAATAAAAAAAAACAAGACCTTTCCCGACTTTCTAGGTTGTCTTTGAAAACCTGTAGACTGATTTTTATGTGAAGCACTCGGGACATTTTGCCGGGAAAATCAAAAGGATGTGATATTTGCACGTGCTCCCGAGAGCCTCTCTTCCATTCAGTCACACGAAACGAATGCTAATGTTCAGGATAATGCCGAAAGAGCTATTCTGTTTAATGACCTCACATTCCCGTATTCTACACTCAACTAGCCACTTTATGTACACTTTTGGTGCACCTTGCTAGTACCCGGTTGGGCCCCTTTACCAGCAGAACTATCTTAATTCTTCATGGCACAGATTCAACAAGGTGCTGGAGACCTTCCTCAGAGATTTTGGTCCATATTGTCATGAAAGCATCATGCAATTTCTGCACATCCATTGTTAGCTCCACATCCATGATATAAATCTCTCGTTCCCCCATATCCCAAAGGTGATTTATTGGATTGAGATCTGGTGACTGTGGAGGCCATTTGAGTATAGAGAACTCAGTGTCATGTTCAAGAAACCAGTTTGAGTTGATTTGAGCTTTGTGACGTGTGTTATCCTGCTGGAAGTAGCCATCAGAAGAGGATACACTGTGGTCATAAAGGGATGGACATGGTCAGCAACAACACTCAGGTAGGCTGTGGTGTTTAAGTGTGGCAAAAAAATATCCCCCCACACCATTACAACACCATTACACCACAACCAGCCTGAACCGTTGGTGCAAGTCAGGATGGATCCATGCTTTCATGTTGTTAATCCCAAATTCTGACTCTACCATCTTAAGTGTCGAAGCAGAAATAGAGACTCATCAGAACAGGCAACATTATTCCAATTTTCTACTGTCAATTTTGGTGAGCCTGTTTGAATCATGGCCTCTGCAGGTTCCTGTTCTTACCTGACAGGATTGACACCTGAGTGGTCTTCTGCTGCTGGAGTCCTGTATCTGCTTCAAGGTTTGTTGTGTCGTGCGTTCAGAGATGCTCTTCTGCAGACCTCGCTTGTAACGAGTGATCATTTGAGTTACTGTTGCCTTTCTATCAGCTCGAGCCAGTCTGGCCATTCTCCTCTGACCTCTGGCATCAACAAGGCATTTTCACACACAGAAATGTCACTCACTACAGTTGCAACATGACATCATGACTTTGCGTAAACATACACGCCACTTTCAATTCAAGTGGCGTGTTATCTATACGCATTTTGAAATATCCGCGTGTATGTCCACGCCGAAATCTTTTGCGTGTATGTCTACGCCATTAAATGTCCGAGTGATTCCGCGTGTATGTCTACGCCGTTAAATGTCCGAGCGAAACGAAGCAAAATCTATATCTACATCTGTGGAGCGATATTTCTTTTCCTAGGATGGTAGGAGAAGACTCATAAATGGTATTAACCCCAGTGACGGGTAGGTTTAGGGACGGGGTTGGGGTAGGTCATATATTTATATATGCATAATACAGTAATATAACGTTAAGTCAAAGGCGTTGATAAACACGCTGAAAAGCGATTATGCGTGTTGATAGCACGCCAAAAATGGAAATACGAATTGGCGTGTCATACATACGCCATTTCATGAGATCAGTCTGACAGTTCTCTGTACAGATGGTTGTGTGTGAAAATCCTATAAGATCAGGAGTTTCCGAAATACTCAAACCAGTCTGGCACCAACAACCACGCCATGTTCAAAGTCACTTAAATCCCTTTCTTCCCCATTCTGATGCTCAGCATCAACAGCATCATGCTCATTCTTGAACTTCAGCAGATTGTCTTGACTACTGTAGATGCCTAAATGTTTGCTGTCATGTGATTGGCTGATTAGATATTTGCATTAACTAAAAAGCAGCTGAACAGGTGTACCTAAAGTGGCCGGTGAGTGTTAAGCCCTTTTAAATGAAAATATTTGTAAACCTACATATTTTATAGCCTAACATGAAATTCACATAAGATAAGCCAAAGTTCCACTTCACAAAATCATTTAGAAGGCAATCAATCACAAATGTGTTCACCCTACATTATCACTATGACCAAATGTCCAGCAAATCATCGGGCGTTCGTGGATAAAGCTTTTCATGAAAGACTGTAAAGCATTTTAGAGTCCTAATTAAGAGGAAAATGAAAAGCATCAAGTGCAATCAGTGCCGCTCTGAAACACACGGGCCTCCATGTGTACGGTATATGAGAGTGACGGATGTATAGCGACCTTTCCAGCTGACCTCAGCCATATAATTCCACCATTCAGAATGTGTGTTTACCTCAAAATGAGATGAAGCGAATTAATTTTATGAATACTTTGTGTGGACTATATAAAGTATTGTTCACATTGTGTTCTACAAGTTAATTATTTTAGCACTGTACTGCAGATGACTCTGAACTGACAAGTGAACTGTGATTTATCCTAACTCTATAGTGGGCTGCTGGACCCATGCATACGCTTTAACTTTACCTGTGACAAAACAGAAACTATTCTGCCCATATTCTACACAGTAAAAAAATCCCGTAAGATGTATTGGCAAAAACTGGGAGCTCTGTCTTTGCCAGAAATTCATAAATAATGATGGCAGGTTTTCAGGCATATATTTTACTTTTAAAACAAAATTTCATTAACTAACATATATTTAATATATCACTTGAACTATTTAAACATTACATGATGAAACAAAGCTCATAATGTTGAAGTTCTCTATGAGCATTTACTAGCTTAATATGTAAAGAGAATGCGCAATGTTACCCACACAAACACAAAAAGCATGACATTAAAATAATACATCAAATATTAACTAAGCAACATAAAATGTTACATATAGGCTACCAAGTAAAATATGATTAAATGTGATGTACAGAGAATTACATCCTTTTACTGTTTATCATATGACTCACTTTTTACTAGCTTTTATCAATATTTTAGGGATTTCTTTGACAAAAAATATATTGTAATCCATAGATTATAAGGTAAGGTCATATTTTACTACAAATAACATTTTTAAAGTAATTTAAGGTGTAACTTAGTAATCCAATGCAGTTTTTACTGTATTTTACATCATTTTCCTGTTAAAATTACTGACATTTTAAAAATGTTAAAGTCATAAAGTGAAAATGTATAACTTCACGGGATTTTATTTAACACATATTTAATGTCCCTTTATCCTTTAAAAAAATTGATCTCCTATAAAGTAAAAAAAATACATAGGTCTATGGCAATAGTTAACTTTTTGGGGTTAACAAAATAAAAATGCAACATATTGGCCCTCAGATAACCTTCAGATAATTTGAAAAAGACATACAATTTTATATCATTTGCAATTTTCGTTTGTATTATTTTTAGCCATTAGGAACAGCAGGAACGCTATTTATTCCAATGGTCAAACACTCAATACATAATCCTAACCAAATATTTGTATTCAACATTAAAATCATGTTTGACATTGTAGTGTCTGAAGACAGCACGTGAGTGTCATAGTTTAGTGGTGCGCGCTATATGTGACCGCTGATTGATTAGCAGCACTTACCTTCAGTCAGCTTTTCTTCACTGTAAGTGTTTCAATTTGCGATATAATCCACAGTTTTCTTCACGAACTAAGCCACATATTGCTCTGTCCATGCCACGTCCACGCCTTCTGTCTTGACTCTGAATGTCTTTTAGATATCCACCGTTTACCATTGTGATTTTGCTTAGGAACTATGTAAAATAATTTAAGTAAAATTTGCTTCTGTCCGTCCAGCTGTCAGACAGAAAAGCAAAGTGCGTCTATGTCTTTCTCGTGCTCTGTCAGTTTCAGTTATGTCTCAGTATATACTATGATCTAGTGAGCGCACTAAACGTATTTTGTGGGCTACTTGTGTTCCTCCTACTGTCTCCCTCTCTCCATGAACTCCTCCCCTCATTAGCCTTCATCCACACTCCAGCTGCTTTAATCATATACAGATCAGTGTCATCTATATGGGGAAATGATACAGAATATATATACACTTAATAAAATTATGGCAACAGATTACAAGCAATATTATTAATTAAAAACACATCTATGTATAGAATTATGTATCAATCATGTAAGCTTCTTAAAATAAATAGTTTAAAATGAGTCACTGTAAATAGATCATTACAAAAAAAAAACTACAATAATTGAGTTAACCGAACCACTATGTTTCTGAATAGAAAGTGTGTTACACTTTCCTATTTACATTAAGTAAATAACATACAATTATAAAATATTTGTTTATGCACGCCAACTCAATAAACTTAAAATTTCAAGTAAAGGGAACAAACTCATCCTGACATATCAAGACAATAATGTGACAAAATCAACAACAACAGTGTAAATACACTTGCAAACTGTCAAATATGAACTATTCATGCCCCAGTGCATACTGGGATAAGGCTGAATGGGTAATGCCTGTACATTTAAAACAGCTTGTTTGCATTTTGTTGGATTCATTTAGTAATTCCTCATTTTTGTTCAAAAAGGATCATTATGCCTTATGCCGTCGGTGTGTGAATGAGTGAGTGAATGGGTGAATGTGAGGCAAAATGTAAAGCGCTTTGGTGGCCATTGGGTCTGTGAAAGCGCTATATAAATGCAGTCCATTTACCATTTACCATTTATGAATAGATTTTTCTTCCAGACATATTTAAATGGCTTTAAATGAACCCATAGTCAAAATGCATTTGAACACAATTCTGTTAGTTTTCACTTTCATGAAGTATACAGAAGCACAGAATATGGATTAGCTAAAAGTTAATTTTCACTCACTGATATCAAAGAAGAACTAAAAAAGGTGTTTCTTATCAGTGATTTTACAGATTCAAAAATATGTGTGAAATGCAAACCTGGTAATATTGAAGCTGACTTAAAAAGTTCAAGAACAGGCTTTTTTGTGTGTAGTCGAGCCTGTTTGATTGTCTCCAACTGGTTTGGACATGGTGTCACTGAGGTAATCACAAGTGAAACACTCAAGTTGTCTAATGCACATCGGTCTCATTGTAATCACAAGTCCTTTGTGTATCCTGTTTCTTGGAACGGTAAAATCTATTGCAAAATCACAGGAGTGAATGATGACTCTGAAACTCAACACTCTTCATCCATCTTGATAATATATGTGTGTGCAAACAGCACAGAACAAGAAATCCCATGTTTTTCTTTTCCCTCCAGGAGGACAAAATTAGACCTGACAGGCTCATTATACAACGAAATTAATCACATTAAAGGACTGATTAAAACATGGAAGAGATTACACACTTACACTGAATACATAAACATGAATGTGCTCAGCCTCCGAGCGTTTCTAACACCTGCTCCTCTGAAAGGGTTTAAATGGAAGTTTGAGCAAATGACCGTCTCTCTTTTCCCTGCAAGTGAAATGAGCTCAGAACTCCATCCTCAGCAGTCTCAGAGCTTGAGTCAGCCAAAAAATAAAGAGTGACATAAATCCCTTCCCCCCTTTTCAAGCTCTCCCTCAGTCCTAATCATTTTTCCTGATGATGGAACAATGGATAGATAGATTAAATGGTTAGGATTGATAGAGAAGAAGTAAGAGTGGGACTGATTTGAATGTTTAAAAAGTAATTAATTGCATGGGTAAATGGAATACAGAGCTGATTCATGGTTCGGTTAGCAGTGACCCTCTGTGCGATTGTTTTGCTCTCACAGAGAAACCGAGGCGGTTTGCAGTCAGTGCGAACGAGTCTGTTCATTCTCCCTGCAGAGGAAGCATGAGTGTCCCCACATATACACTAGCATGGCACTGAAAGAGGGAGAACGCGACATGCCGATTACTTAAAGTGTGTGTCATTGCGAGAGAATTCAAGCTTTGTGAAACTTCCCTTCAACAGACCAAATCAAGTTTCAAACCTATTACAACTTGTCCCAAACAAGCCGGTCTATTATAGCTGAAGAAAGCTCTCTGTTAGTGTTCCCATTCACTGCAATTGTAGTGGCTCTGCAAGCACAGACACCCCCGAAAGTATGCGATTTGAAATCTGCCATATTTGTTCATGTGGATTCGGCTCTGGCCAATCACTTGAGCCGTAAACGCCATGCGTTTCTGAGCTGCAGGGAAATGGCATCATAAAAATGCTGATTGACTTATTATTTAAAGCCTGTCACTCGTCTATCGCTGTGATGTCAAAAGCAGTAGAAAAAAAAAATCTATTTCATGCTCCAGTCCTCCAAAAATATGTCAAGTCACCTTTATTTATATATAACTACATACTGTTTCAAAGCAGCTTTACAGTGACAAACAGGAAAATAATGATTCAATAGCCATGCTTCCACTATCGGGCCAAAAGCGAGCGTGCTAGTGCGTGCCAGGGCCAGTCGCGTTTCCACTGTCACTTCCGGGGCTTCCTCGGGGCCGACGGCCAGTCTTTGGTAAGTTACTAAAAAAAAGTAATCCACAACAAATTACAAATTACTACTTTAAAATTGTAATTTGATTACATTACTGATTAATGCATGTAAAAAGTAATCAGATGACTAATTAATTTACTTTAAAGTTACTTTGAAAACCTATCAAACCTACAAGAATGTACTACAAAGTGAAACGTACTCGGTTACTAACGTAACCTCGGTTCTCTTACGAGAGGTTCTCTCGTATTGTGTAAGTTTAGCTTACGCTACGGGAAAGATTCATCTTCTCGAGATATTGAAGCCAAAAAATTATCCTTAATTTTGTATTCATTGTCAACGCAGTGCAGCAGCTAGCAGACCTAGAGCAGGCAGTCTTGCGTGCTCATTGGCTGCCCTGCGGGCATCTGCTGCAGCCTACCAGTGACCCCGGCGTGACGTCACGCCCAATGAAGGACGCCCGCGTCTTCATAGCATCATAGCCCGCCAGAATGGGCGTGGCTTAGCGTATAAAAGAGGGGGCTGTAGGCTGAATTCCCTGGTTTTCGTCGACTGAAGCGAAGTCGCTCGTGGCGCGAGCACGGCCGGTTACGCAATACTCGTTCCCTCTCTAGAGAGAACCGAGGTTACGTTAGTAACCAAGTACGTTCTCTTACGAGAGGTTCTCTCGTATTGCATAAGTTTAGCTTACGCTACGGGAACTTTTTGTCAACGCCGTGCGCGCCAAGCAACCACCCATGAGTCGCCGAGGTTTCTCGGGGAACCCAATAAGTGGAAAAAATAGGTGGCCAGCCACGCGGGCCATCACTCATACATAAGCACACATAGGGAATACAGAGCAGAGCACTGGTCTGTATAAGCATATAGCACATCACTACTAGTGCAGCTCAACCAGGAGAGCTGAGTCACGTGAGAGTGGTCTGAGCATGATATATCTGGGCAGAACGCACAACTCGCTTAGACTGACAGAAGTTTAGCCTGCAGGGCGGGAACTTCTAGGTTATAGAACCTGACAAAGGTAGACGGGGAGCTCCAGCCCGCTGCTACACATATGTCGTGGATAGAAATCCCGCTAGACCACGCCCACGATGAGGCCATGCCTCTAGTGGAATGAGCCCTGATGCCCAGAGGGCATTGCAGACCTTTTGACGCGTAAGCGGCCGCTATAGCGTCCACTATCCATCTGGACAGAGTCTGTTTCGAGGCAGCGAGACCTTTGGTGCGCCCACCAAACGAAACAAAGCAAGCTGCTCCGTGTGCCTGAAAGAGGCGGAGCGCGTAGTGTAAAACCTCAGCGCCCTGACCGGGCAAAGGAGATTCACGTCTGTCTCACTGTCTGACGCTGGTAGAGCCGACAGTGAAATGACTTGCGCTCTGAAAGGAGTGCCCATCACTTTTGGATCATTCAGCCCGAACTCAAGACACGTCGCACTGATTGACAGGCCTCGAGGACCAAGGAAAGATCCCACATAGGAACCGATGGGGGGCGCGGCGGATTCATCCTTTAGCTCCCCTAAGGAAGCGGATGACCAGCTGATGTCTTCCCACTGACTGGCCGTGCGTCGATTCTGCGAACGCCGCCACGGCCGCCACATGAACTTTGAGCGTGGATGGGGACCTCCCTTTATCCATCAGCTCTTGTAGGAAAGTGAGCAGATGCGCAACCTCGCACGTCCGCGGGTCCAGATCTCTGTCGGTGCACCACTTGGAGAACACCGACCATTTAGACGCGTAGAGCCTTCTCGTGGAAGGAGCTCTAGACTGCGTGATCGTGTTCATCACTCTTTCTGGCAGGGCAACGAGTACCCGTTGATCAACCATGCGTGCAGAGACCAGCGCTCTGGATGGGGATGCCAGATCGAGCCGCGAGCCTGAGATAGGAGATCTGCCCTCACCGGAATCGGCCACGGAGCTGCATGTGACAGCCGTGCTAGTTCCGGGAACCAATTCTGATTCTCCCAGTGCGGAGCTATGAGGAGCACCGAGTGGCGCGTTTCCCTGATTCTCTTGATCACCTGTGGTAACAGGAGGCGGGGAAGGCGAGAGCGAGGCTCGAGGGAGGTTCTCCGGCGAGCGCGTCGCTGTGGCCACGGGTTCCGGCTGTCTCTGGGAACGGCGCTTCTTTTTGCGCGGTCTCACAAAGGGCGGAGTGACTGCTTCCGGGTTGAAGGCTTCGAGTCGAGCCCGCAGGGTCGACAGCGGAAGCGCTTCACAGAACTCGCAGCCCCCGGATGCGAGGGCGAGCTCCGCGTGTTCCTGGCCCAGGCAGAGAGCGCAGATCACGTGGCGGTCTCCGACGCTGAGCGGGGCCCTGCACGAGCCACAGGAAGTGCGTGGCATCTTGAAAAAGACGCTCGCTGCTCTTTTAGGAGTAATGTGCTAAAAGAGAATACAAACAGAGTAAAAAGGATACGTCGCCGGATAGCGTAGCTCGCACGGATGGCTGAAGGTGGCGAAGACGGCCGGCTTCCTCAGCGCTGTCCTAAGCTGGCTGTTCGCTGTTCGACGGCGGCTTCTCTCAGATCCAGCGATGCGAAGGGCTTCGCTGAAGAGACCAAAATCAGGGAATTCAGCCTACAGCCCCTTCTTTTATACGCTAAGCCACGCCCATTCTGGCGGGCTATGACGCTATGAAGGCGCGGGTGCCCTTCATTGGGCGTGACGTCACGCGGGGCTCACTGGTAGGCTGCAGCAGATGCCCGCAGGGCAGCCAATGAGCACGCAAGACTGCCTGCTCTAGGTCTGCTAGCTGCTGCACTGCGTTGACAATGAATACAAAATTAAGGATAATTTTTTGGCTTCAATATCTTGAGAAGATGAATATTTCCCGTAGCGTAAGCTAAACTTACGCAATACGAGAGAACCTCTCGTAAGAGAACTCGGTTCTTTCTTTAATTGAATATTGACTGAAAAATATTACAGAAAACAGCAACTTGACTTAAAGATCCAATGCATTTCTAGAACTTAAACTTAACATTCTCAACATATAGCCTAACAATGAAAACTGTAGTCTTTTTAAAAGTGTCTGTACAGTATGTCTTATCTAGCTACAACATTCCTTGCTGTGTGTAACATGCACTGTAGCCTATATGTGTGTGCTAGCTTAACTGTGTTTGTGTGCATTAAAGACAGAAAAAAATACTTTAAATTAATAACACTTGAAAACAGTATATATATATATATATATACATTGCATATTTGAATGCTTAAGTTGTTTTTTAGTATACATGTTGCCTAGCCTGGTTAAAACCAGACCATTCTCAGTTGTAACTGAGTTATGGTCTGGCAAAGCGTCATAGACAAATCATTTCCAGAGGGGCGTCACCAACGGACGTCGCGGATAGACCTAAAACCAATTAGAGCGATGAAGGAGATGGCGTATGAAGAGCGGCAGAAACATCTCCGAGTGTTGTTCTTTGCTCGGTTTTTAACAAAAAGGAAACGTTCAAATCGCTTAAAACAGACGCGATAGCTGATTCGAACGAGTGATGTTTGACGGCGGCATCCATCTTTGTAATGTAGGCTTAGGCTACAAAATCTGCTTCAAAATCCCAGCGCTGTCGTCATCGTGTAAAGCCCGCCCCACCGTTTCTGATTGGTACCTCGATTTCGACGGATTGGAAATGGGCTTGAATGAGCTCTTTGCCAGACTAACTTTCAGAGCAAATCTAAATTTGCCGGAAGTTGTCTGGGTTTTCCCAGGCTACATGTAGCCTACTCCAAAGTGAAAGTCTACACTACTACAGGGTACAAGTTTATTTTTACTTTTCATTTATTTTACTCGTCAGTAAAATAGCGGTTGTATTTCATCAAAAGAAGTTTCTCAAATCGCTTGCTGGAAAGTCTGTTTCTCTTTGGGGTAAGCACAAGACTCCCTAAACTGAAAAGTCTTTCCACAGGAGCACTCGATGGTGTTGCCAACACGATCTCACGAAAGTGCGTAGCCTATCTATAGCACGAATTTTATTTCTCGTGCCATTTATACGCCAAAAATGGTTTTTGCATGTATATGATACACACTGTAAACCCCTTGGGTAGGATTAGGGATGTGGAGTGGTATTACACGCAGTGGTATTATAGATATGCAGTGTTGTAGCCTACTTGAGTGAGATGACTTTAATGTTTGGGAACGACTGCGATTCTACAGTCGACAAGGGCAGCATTTCCTCAACCACATACGCTGCTACACCTCTCTTCACCTGTCTAGAAGTTACCTTCCCTCCCGATCCTGAACAAAAATCCAATCTTGTTTAGGCGAGGTTGCACCGCTCTCATCTCGGGAGTGGGTATTCTCCTTGGCGACGAGTTTGGTCACAGAATGCATTCTGTTCAAGTGCTTCAACAAATTGCTGGTCGAGTTAATAGCGGTAGAAAGTTATTTAGAAATTGCGACAGTTTGCATTTAACAGTTTTGTTTTTACGCTCAATGAAATCAAAATAATGTTTATATTTCCACTTGAAGAAACAACAACCACACTCGTCTGCGTCCATTTTAGCAGCACGCGTTCTCCGATTTTATTTAATATTTTTTCTTAACAATAAGTTTGTAACGCAACTAACTTCATTTTATTGACATCAGTAACAGTAATCAAACATACATTTTAAATGTAATGAGTTACAGTGTTATCAACACTAAAAAAAATGATATGTTGGCTTTACTTAATTTTATTTCGTCAACAGGTTCCACATAACTAGGTTATGTTAAACAAACATAATTTGTTATGTAACTTCAACATAATTTGTTCATGTAACTTCAACATCATGGAATTAAGTCATTTTAAGCAACCCTATTAAAGTAGTCTCAAAGTGATTTTTTAAAGGCTTCCTGACATGATTCGGGTATTTTTTATATTCATTCATTCATTAATATTTTATTTATTTTAGTAACACATAATTAAATTGTTAGACTATAGCTAGCTATTTGCTAGCAGTAGCACATATTAGCATCTTAAATGCTAAGATTAACATGCTCAGCCAAACAGTTGAAATAAATAAATCAGTCCACAGCCAAACAAAATGCTCCACTCTTCTCCACAATGGTAACCCACTGTAATTTAAATGGTGCTAATAATTCAAATGTAATTGAACATTAAACACAATTACACACTATCAAGTCGTCCCCTTTTGTCATTTTCTCAAAAAAAACATAAAATAACACTTAATTTTAACATTTATTCTCTCTTAATTCAACCATATGCAAAGCATGCTGGGCACTAACAAGCACCGCCCAGTTTTAGTTAATGCAACACAAATCAATCATGTAATCCAACACAAGTGGATTAAGTAAACTTAAATGTTACATATATTTAAAGGAGCTGTATGTAAGAAATGTATTTCAATTAATCATAAAATGGCCCTGAAATGTCACTAGACATTAAGAAATCATGTACATTTCAAATACTTATATCACTGACAACAGTAGTCTGGCCAGGATATTGTCATTTAAAAAGTGCAGTTGCAGCCCTCAACTGATGTTGATGTTGTCATCTTGTGTTTTGGTCTGATGCTCCACCCTCCACCTATCTACCAATCACGAAGTCAGTAGTGTTGCGGCATCCGGGTTGCCAGCTCTGCTCTAGTTACCACAGCTGCAGCTCGTCACGTTCCTGCTGGATCCTGCAGCCGATCTGGCAACCTCCAGTCAGGGAGGAGGGGGAGGGGATACTGGATACTACAGTAATTTGACAGTGATTGCAGTACTAGTTTTGGCCACAATCTTACATACAGCTCCTTTAAGCAGATTGAACACAATCAAATTAAGTTCGGGCAAAATGGCAGTTGGCTCACACTATACTGCCACCCTCTGGATGCAAGAATTTTTCACTTAACATAAATGGTTTGTGTTTAGGCAACGCAATAGGATTTTGTACTGTTAAGTTGAGACATAATTACGTGGACCTTACTAGAAAAAAAACATTTCAAGTCAAAAAACACAATTATTATAAGTAAACTAAATATAAATATATTATGTAAAGTGCACAACCTAGTTCATTTTTTTGAGTGAAGAAAAGTAATTAGAATACAGTAAAACAATACCCAGCTCTGCCAACGGCCATAGGTTTTTGGATCGCTTTGGACTAAGGTATTCAGCGGGCCAAAAACCCCTGGCCATTGGTATCAAGGAAGCCAGAACTGAGGCTTGAGGAGTGGTTATGAACAAAGGTGGAGTTTAGGAGACGGGTAATATTTATTATAAATATAAACACATATGTTTATGGAAAACAGACTGCTTGAAGAACGTAAACAAATATATGATTATTTATTTGATTTAATGTTTTATCTCTCTCTTCCCTGTGCCTTTGTTGATAGGCTACCACACTAATGCATCTGCATATGTCATAGATTAGAAAACATGCACTCCGGTTTTTCATGAGCTCCATCTGTTGCTCTGGCTGAAAGGATAACAGTATATTGAGACGGGAGAGATCGCTCAAACCTCCTCAGATCGCATAATGTAAAATTAATAGAAATGCTCACTCTTTCTTACTAAAGAAATGTCACGTAAACATGATATTTTATCAATATTCTTCTAAATGTGTAAGCCTTTGGACTTAAAAGCCTTAATGGGGATGTTTTGTGCATTCCTGTGATCGTAAACAAATGGAAACAGGTGCAACTGAATTTTATGTGAAATGGTAAATATCCGTTTGATTCAGCATTATTGATGTGCACTCCTGACACAAATTAATATATTACTGTCACTGTAACCTTTTTATTGTTAAACATTGGTCAAATATAGATGCTGGTATCTTAAGCCTTTAAGTAAAGACCAAACGTTCACTTCTGTCATGCTCATTTTGCGATCTAGTTTTCAGTCAGCTGGTGTGTTGTGTGAAGTTGTTCTATGGAGGCGTATTAAGGGTGGGTTTTAGAGTAGCGCTGCAGGGCTACTGGCCCGACAGTGGAAACTCAACTTGATTTTGGCCTCAGTGCTTGAGGACAGAGGCTATTGGCCCCACCTGGCACCTTGCTAGCCCTGGCTCACATTGGCCCGACAGTGGAAAAGCAGCTAATGATGCAAACAGAATTCAGTTATGTAAAGCAGCTCTAAATTCAATTGAAATTATTCAATTTGTGTTGATTCAGTTAGGTTCAATAACTGTGTAAAGTTATGGAATGAGTTCAAATCATCTATAAAGCAGCTCTGTAGAAAACAGTGCTGTCATCATCAGCTCAGTTCTTATCCAATAGTGTCAGTGAGTCTTGCCGAGTCAAGTCAGTAATATTGCCGAATTGTATGTGTCCCCAACAAAGCAAGCCAAAAGGAGACAGTGGCAAGGAAATCAAAGTCCATCAGTGACATAAATGGAGAAAAAATAAATCTTGGAGGAAACCAGGCTCAGCGAGGGGACCAATTCTCCACTGACCAGAAGAAAGAACATGTTGTGGTTCAATTCCAGGCTGCATCACAAATCAGATTGTGGATTGTTATCATTCAGAATATTTCATCCAATTCTTTCTGCATGAAGATCGAGGTACATCATGCCAGCATATTTGAAGCTGTCCATAGGGGTCTGTGCAGAGGACTTGTCTGATTCTCAGGTTGTCTTCGCTGAGGATCTGTGACGATGTCTAGTCGACGACGTCTTAACAGGCGTTCTGTCCCTAAGGCTCATCTTGTCATCGTCTCTGCTGATATTCAGCGCTGTTGTCTCTGGGTGCAGGTCCACCATCTGTCACAGGTAACAACATCTCTAATGTAATGAATAATTGTGATTTACAAATTTCTTTTTGAATGGCCATCAATGGAGAAAGATAACTATAAAGAACTAGAACTAGACCTTAGCTTTGTTTACATTTAGAGCTGCACAATTCTGGATAAATTGAGAATCACAGTTTTCAAATAGAGATCACGATTCTCACACAATTCTGAACAGACAAGAGACAACTAAACAAAATAACACTTCATTTATTAGAGGTTCTGACAAAATTTGAATTACTGCAGTCTATTTAAAATGTTTAATTAATCTATTTAAAAAATTGAATGAATGATTCAATGACTTTTGAACGATATTCTTAAATTAAAGGCACAATATGTAGGTTTTTTTCGCCACAAGAGGGTGCAGTTTCCAACAATAACAAAGGCGTAGGTTTATGATCAGTGATGAGCTGAATGATGGGACTTGCTGTCAAGCTGATGGATCTAATAATGTTTATGGATGAGTACAAACATTCATGTTTTTTAACATTACAGTGGTATGAAGCAGGTCGCGATTGCTAAAGAGACAGATATCACACGCGAGTCCCGCGGATATAAAGGAATAAGGACATTTAATTCTACCGAACTACCGCAAGTGCTGGATTACTCACACAGGTCAGTTTATTAGACGAATTAAATTTGTGAGGTAACGCAGTGCTGCTTCACTTGGTCACTATCACACTATCATAAGAAACAGAACGTTATCATCTGTAGGTGTGGAAGCTAATAAGTTATCTTTAGTTATTCTTGGTATGAACTGGCCTTTATCCTGTGGTCTAAATTTTGCTAGTCTGAAAATATTTACACTGTTATTTTGTCATTTTTGTTTCATTTGGCTTGCAGACCGATATCTACCTTCTTGCTGCAGTCTCACCATGTGATCAGAATTCAAATTGAGTTTGGTCAGAGGTGAGAGGTATATCAGCTCCCTTCACCATTTCTTAAAATGCTGCTCTCTGCAAAGAATAAGACGGCACATATTATGTCGCTTTGAGTGGTGTGTTCACTATTAAGGAGCATTTGGTACACACATGGACTAAGTATGAGTTGATTCTCTCAAGGCGACATATCCTTTAGGAGGGGAACTTGTCTGTCTTCACAGTGGATTTAGATCAAAACCTCAACACTTCCTCTCGTTCTAGAATTCATCCTAAAGTCCCTTGTAAATTCTATGCTGGAGACCATCTTTGGCTCTCTTCTAAAGTTTCAGATTCCTATTCTGGTGTCCAAGGATGTGTTAATAATATTATGAGTACAATTTTTCTGAGGACTGAAAAATATGTTTCACGATAAACTGATCTTTTGGGTGTTGTGGTTGAGGAACTTTGGTGTGTGAAAGCCCAGGGGTTTATTAAGGACCAGATTTGTTCCAAGTTTTCATGAAACCCAAAAGTAAGACTCAGGCGGCGAGCCAAACACACATGAGCTGAGATGAGAGAAAGATGTGGAAAACCAGAAAATCAGTTGTTTTTCTTATATTATACTTCTGCTTTCTATTTCCCTGTTTTTCTCTCCTTGCCCCTTTATATTTTCCATTAAACAATGCCTTTCAGCGGCTATATTTTGACATCCATTTTTCATCACCCCGGTCTTACATTTTTCACCACTGACCGAAAAATAAACCATAAAATACACTCACCGGCCACTTTATTAGGTACACCTGTCCAACTGCTCGTTAACACTTAATTTCTAAGCAGCCAATCACATGGCGGCAACTCAGTGCATTTAGGCATGTAGACATGGTCAAGACAATCTCCTGCAGTTCAAACCGAGCATCAGTATGGGGAAGAAAGTTGATTTGAGTGACTTTGAACGTGGCATGATTGTTGGTGCCAGAAGGGCTGGTCTGAGTATTTCAGAAACTGCTAATCTACTGGGATTTTCACGCACAACCTTTTTTAGGGTTTACAGAGAATGGTCCGAAAAAGAAAAAACATCCAGTGAGCGGCAGTTCTGTGGGCGGAAATGCCTTGTTGATGCCAGAGGTCAGAGGAGAATGGCCAGACTGGTTCGAGCTGATAGAAGGGCAACAGTGACTGAAATAACCACTCGTTACAACCGAGGTATGCAGCAAAGCATTTGTGAAGCCACAACACGCACAACCTTGAGGCGGATGGGCTACAACAGCAGAAGACTCCACCGGGTACCACTCATCTCCACTACAAATAGGAAAAAGAGGCTACAATTTGCAAGAGCTCACCAAAATTGAACAGTTGAAGACTGGAAAAATGTTGCCTGGTCTGATGAGTCTCGATTTCTGTTGAGACATTCAGATGTTAGAGTCAGAATTTGGCGTAAACAGAATGAGAACATGGAACCATCATGCCTTGTTACCACTGTGCAGGCTGGTGGTGGTGGTGTAATGGCGTGGGGGATGTTTTCCTGGCACACTTTAGGCCCCTTAGTGCCAATTGGGCATCGTTTAAATGCCACGGCCTACCTGAGCATTGTTTCTGACCATGTCCATCCCTTTATGGCCACCATGTACCCATCCTCTGATGGCTACTTCCACCATGTCACAAAGCTCTAATCATTTCAAATTGGTTTCTTGAACATGACAATGAGTTCACTGTACTAAAATGGCCTCCACAGTCACCAGATCTCAACCCAATAGAGCATCTTTGGGATGTGGTGGAACGGGAGATTCGCATCATGGATGTGCAGCCGACAAATCTGCGGCCACTGTGTGATGCCATCATGTCAATATGGACCAAACTCCCTGAGGAATGCTTCCAGCACCTTGTTGAATCTATGCCACGAAGAATTGAGGCAGTTCTGAAGGCAAAAGGGGGTCCAACCCGTTACTAGCATGGGGTACCTAATAAAGTGGCCGGTGAGTGTATAAGGACTGTTGAGCTTGCCAGTGAAAGCAGCATTAACAGTTCATTTAGGCTTTTCCACTTCAAAAATGTCTCGATGAAAAGACAAATCACACATTAAATATCTTATTTATTTCTCAGACAGCAATGAGATCAAATGGAAAGCAAATGGAGTCTCCTCAGATTTTTCTCCTGACAAAACATTTAACGGCATGTACGATTTTTAATTATTATATTTAATTGTAAATAATTATTACTTTTTAAGTAGCACATGCATTTGCCCCCATTTGTGCGCCCATGGGCGTGCTGGTCTAAAATCGAGGTGTGTTCAGGCGCATTGTTGGTGCATTGCTATTTTGAGGCAACTGAAATAGACTGCGCCATTGACCAACTGAACCCTGGTCTAAAGTCAATGGGGCAGTATTTTTTTTGTTATTTAAAGAGCGCGTTAGTAATGTGTGCCCATAGGCGGGTGCAACACGCGCACACACTCTGCTTATTACACACACACAGGGACGCAGCAGCACACAAATATGCCAAATATTAAAAATAAAAGGATTGTAAAAGATTATTATAGTGTACATAAAGCAGCCCGTTCTCATCCCAAGGCGTCATACAGGTGACGCTTTTGACATTTCGTCTAAATCCGACGCACATGGCATCCTTTAGTGTCAATATGAGACGCAGATCCCAAGGCGTCATAACCGTAACCCTACCCCAGAACCTAAACCTACTCATAACAGTGCGTGTTATATTGACGCTAAAGGATGCCATGTGCGTAAGATTTCGACGAAAAGTCATATGGCGTCAGCCATGACAAGAATATAATTATCAAGTGTATTTATAATTTTAATATTAGTGCTTCATTGCTAATTTATCTGGACTCTACCATCCACATTAAAAGTTGAACTATGCTCTGACTCTATATTGATTCATATATTTTCTCTTATTTTTCTCTTTGACCACGTTCATAGAAAGCTGAGAACACCATTGAGTCTCATGAGCTATGAATAAAAAAAAAACTGTTGAGCATTAACTGATTCATCTGGGTTCAGTCCAGATCCAAACTTATGTATGTAATATATATAACCCATTACTGAGCTGTAGTGATTGTGTGTGTTTGTGTATGTCAGTGTTTTGCCATGCAATACTCCATATGACAGAGGGCCTTTTCATAATCATCAATTACTGGAACTGGCCACAGGAATCCTCAACCACAATACGCTATCATTCATTATGCCAAATGGTTTATAACCAGGAATCCTCAAACAGACATAACTGAACCGCTATCTTAATCACGAGGGGCCCTTAAACACACGTGAACAGCTCTCTGCTCATGAGAACAATGGGGGTTATGAGCAGTGGTCCTATAATATATACAGAGTACATATAGGTTAGGGTGAAAGGTTCAGTTCAGGGGCTGCATACGTTATTAGATGCAAATTCAGGGCTTTAAGGCTATTGGTCAAGTTGCGGTCACACATGTAACTACATAAACAATAAGGTTTGATTGACAGCGAGAAGGGATGACTGCATCTGGATCTGGATTACAGCAAGTGCATCTGATTAAGTTCTGAATCCTTTGAGGAAGGTATGAGGGGGAGAAAAACACTTGGAACGGGATACTAGAGTTGGGTGCCAAGTTATCACAAATCCAGCTATAGGCTACAGTTCACTGGACATCTGGTTTAAAATAAACTTATATTACACACATTAATGCACATCAGTGCTGCTGCTGTAAGACGGACTTCAAAGTTCAGGTTAGATGATGCATCAAATTCTATGACATACATTCATGACACATAGTGATCTGTAAAGAAAGGCCAGAGCATTGTATTCATTCTGTTCTACATAGAAAAAAGCATAAACATAGTGTAAACACACTACAGTTCCAAAGTTTAAGGGTCAGTTAAAAAAAAAAGGTATACTTTTATTCAGCAAGGATGCATTAAATTGATCAAAAGTGACAATAAAGATAATTGGACACTCAAAAAAATGACTCAATGCCCTTCATAGATATGACACATTTAAATTCATTCACTTTACTTAAACTTAAACATATCTAATTAGGAGTAATATGCATTTATATTTAATGAGTTTAACATAAAATATTTAAATAGTGTCTATGAAATTCACTTAAGTTTGATCAACTCAATTTAGTTCGATTTAGGAAAGGGGAGCCTTCTGAGCATGCATTCAAAAAAATATTGTTCAGTTTAATTAATTAAAAGAGCTAAAGTAACATAATTTTTTTTTAAACATTTTGTCACAACTTTAACTGTATTCAATCAACCTAATATATTTAAAACTGAGGTTCACCTAATTCATTTGTGTTAAAACTGCATTAATCATTTTTGTTGAAAAAAAAAACTGGGCAGTGGATCTGTAGTTCCCAGCATACTTTGCAAGGACTGCATTAGGAGAGTAAATTTAGGTATTAAAGTGTTATTTTATGTTTTTCATCAAAGGGAAAGGTGTTGCTAGTTAATATTAATGTTTAATGGTCAGTTATGTTGGACATTTAGAGGAGTTTCTGTAATGTTTTTGAATTTTGTGGTTACGCAGAAGAGTGGTTCCTGTGTTAGGCTGTGGGCACTCATACTCAGTGAGCTATGCTGATATCATGAGTGACACCAGGCTTTTCTTATTTGTTAATTATATACATTGTGTATAATGTTGAATGATACTGCTTATAATTGATTTTCCAATGACATGTTTTATTTTAAGTTTGACAATCATAAAAAAGTTTATTTATAAATGTATCAATTTCATTTAAACTGTATTTGATCAAATTGAGTTGGACCAACTCAATTTTGTGGCCCAAATTAAGTTGGACCAACTCAATTACATTGATTTCTGAAGAATCATGTGACACTGAACATGTGACTTCAGTAATGATGCATACAATTTATCTTTACCATCACAGGAATAAATTATAAATATAATTATAAATAAAATACATTTTAAAATATATTACAATAGAAAACAATTATTTTAAATTGTGATAATATTTCAAACTTAGAGCCAGATTTAGGCTACTAACAGCTTGCGCCAATGCAATTCCTCTTTTGGTGTTAAAAAAGGACAGGGGCGCGGGAAGATGTTTTAGGTTGGGGGTGCTGTTTTTTTTTTTGGGGGGGGGCACCACTTTTGAATAAGAAACAATATCAAGTTTATAAAACACGTCAAAACTCCACAAATCACAACAAGCGTATCGGTGAGAACACTCGTTTAAACAGCATTCACAAACCCGAACTTGACTGCATATCACATTTTTGACATTATTGATACTCCTTTCAATCGTAATGCAACAGACCGGTCTACGGGACATAAATTAAGCCTTTAAATAAATGGGTTATTGGGTTGTTTACACTGTCATATACAATAAAAGAGCCGGCACAGCGACAGGAAATAGAAATGAACACAAAAACCCTGCCTATACCTTGCCTACCTTACACAACACTGACGGTGGACTTGGACTCAGGAGTAGAGTGGCTGTGGACGAATTTAATTTTAATGTTTTTTGAGCGGCTACGGACGAATTCTTCCTACGCGCACACACAATATGACGTCACACTCTGCGTGTATTTTAAAACAAACATAATTTAACCTGCCACATTAAGGCACATTTTGACAGGATGTAAGGTGGCTCTTAGCCAAGGTCGGTTTACTTGGCGCCATGACCAAGTACTGCGATGTTTGGCTTTAGCATTGGAAGGCAAGCGCAACATGACCAATAAGTTGCCGCCTGTTCTAGCAAAACGTTGCACACAGAAGACAATATTCCTCCGCCCAGGCGAGCAACCACCAAGAAAAGGTGTTAACACCAATTCTCGCCCAGGACAACTGGAAGCTGCTAGGGACTGGAAAATGATGGCTGATCTTGATCAACGGCTTATTTTTCCACCTGAGATTGCCACCACTAACTTCCGACCAGATATTGTTTTGTGGTCTGGATCAGCACGCATAGTTCAACTGATAGAGTTAACAGTGCCATGGGAGGATGCGGTAGATGAGGCATATGAGAGGAAGAAACTGCGGTATGCTCATCTGGCCACTGAAGCAGAACAGCGAGGATGGAGAGTCCAGGTTTATCCAGTGGAAGTGGGTTGTCGAGGTTTTGTGGCACACTCTACAACCCGGTTCCTCAGAGACGTCGGATTCAGTGGCCAAGAGTTGCGTCGCACAGTAAAGAACTTATCTGAAGCAGCAGAAAGGAGCAGCAACTGGCTGTGGTTGAGACGGAAAGATTCTGGCTGGCTGTGTACAGACCGCCACGCTACGGTTTCGTAGAATTCTTGAAAAACTTGAGTCTGTTTGTTTATTTGTATGGTTTGCATAGTAATTACAGTTATTACATTCCTGTGTATATTGCGTGAATGACGGGTGGTTGGGCAGATATTGTGTTTTGCGGTAGGTAGTATGCCATACGGAACCGTTGCCACTGAAACTGCATTAACGCACCAGTGGGCCTCGACAGCCTTAGTCAGGTTGGCGCGTATGGTCGGGTTGCGGAGAGATTGTGAGATTGTGGTTAGGTCTCAGCAGCAGGAGGGATGTAGAGGTCAGTAAGCTGGGCTGAGTTGAGTGGGGTGACTCTGGGACGCCAGAGTCACTGTCGAGCCCTCTTGAGGTGTCGTGGGCTAGTCGACGAAACACTGAGGACGGAAGGTGCCCACTTGAAGACCCTAGAGATGTCCCCTACTCGGCTCAATCCAGACGGTTGTCGTGCTGGTCCACTAGGGAGACCACACTGTAGTTGCAGCCGTTGTGTGTACTGACGCACCAAGTACACTGCAGCCGTTAACGCCGGACAGAAGGAGATTCACATCACCATATGGAAAGAAGCGTAAATGGATGGAGAGATGGAGAGAGAGAGATGCATAGGTTACTGTAAAGCTACGTCTTAGCTTGTGCTTATCTTGGCGAAAGCCGAGTACAAATCAGCATGAGGTTTAACATCTACTATAACATATAAATAGTCCTAACACTTTTTAAATAGCCCACTTAAAGTGTTTTACAAATAAATTACTAAATGCTTAAAATGAATAAATGTAAAAGAAAACTAAAATATGTGTTACATTTACAATCCTGTGAAAACAGGGGGTGCTGCAACATTTTTCTTTCCTTTATTGTGAACTCTCTTTTTTGTCATTGATTTTTTGCAAACTCACTTGATCATGGTGACAAAATCCACAGGAAACACCCCAGTCTTTAGCACATGAACTGATGTCCTATATGTCCTCTAGCTTCCCTCCGATCCTCTCAAACCTGCTATCACACTCTACACACATATTTCACACCCACCACTTTCCTTTTTCTTTAATGAAAGACGGATGTAGGTATCCCAGAACAGCTCTCAGTGAGGTGCATTAGTCATGCTTTGATTAATCGTTATTATACGGCTTAATTAAAAGGAGCAGAGTGTAAGTGAGCAATTACATCAGACCGCTCCTACTCGACTGTCATCTTTACCATTCTCTCACCACCTCACAATACCCTCATTACGATAGTTCCACGTTTGGCCATTTTTCTTCTTTCCCCTGATAACTTATTCTGCTCTCCTCAGTCAGCGCTGTGGGAATTGCAGAAGCAGCTTTTACCCAGGCCAGTCTGAGAGTATAAGACAGCGTGCTCAGGGTCAAAGATGAAGAAGGGCCAGGGCATTTGCCCAGCCCCCCATGGCATGGGAGAAGGGCTCCTAATATTTGTCAACTGGCCTGCTGTATAGCTTTGTGTTTTCACATGTCACATAAGCAAACAGAAAGTAATATAAATATAATGTGGAGAAAATTTTTTAACTATTTTAAATAAATAAATAAATAAGTTCAAATCTCTGAAAAATTAGTGGAATTCAGGTAATGAAATGCTAATGCATTTCAAAGCTATGCTTTGAAGCATAAATTATAGGTTTTAAGTGAGTTACATTTTGCACATTTGCAGAGACAATTTTAAATAAATATTGTTCTTTTGAACTTTATATTCATCAAAGAATCCTGAAAAAAATGTTTCATGGTTTCCACAAAATACAGCACAACTGTTTTCAACATTAGTAATAATAAGAAATGCTTCTTGAGCAGCAAATCATCATATTAGAATGATTTCGGAAGGATCATGTGACTCTGAAGACTGGATGCTGAAAATACAGCTTTGACATCACAGGAATAAATGACATTTTATTACAATTTACAGTATGCAAAGCACATGGGCTCCAAATAACACTGAATCCCATCAGTGGCGGCTCCTGTATTTTGAAGTAGAGGAGGCACATTAATTGTAGTGGTCTGGGGATCCTCTCCCAATGATTTATTGTTATTATTATTATTAACTGCACGGAATTATAAAAAACACACGAAAATAGATGTTCACTCCCACCTATCCTTCTGTCCTGTTAAAAGTCTGTGTTAAAAGAGCGCGTTCGGCCGTCTGCTGAAGCTGAATGCTGTAGCCTATAAGCCCAACTTTGGTGTGGGGTCTTTGTTCAGTTTTAATTTGTAGCTGCTGCTCGGATGGTATCTTGGTAAATTTGTTGGCGATCAAATATTTAATATCTTTACTCTCCAAAATTAAGGTAGTTGCTATAGATTATCAGTGAAAGAAGTTTAAACTAATATTATGTAATTTACCTCTCGATGAGTGGTTGATATACCAAGGGAGGCTACACTCAAACCACTCAAATTTTTTTTACCAATGGAGGCAAAAGTCTCTGGCTATGAATTTGCCTCCCCGTCCGCTTCCCTATCCCCCTCAGACTCGCCTTAGCACAGTTTTCTGAACAGCAGATTCGGCATGTTCAGGCAACAGCAGCGGTGGTTCCGACTTCACTAATATTTTATGGTGTTACAATGGCGAAATTAAATGACTCTGAGACATGAAATGAAAAACTGGGCATTTTATTAACATTAAATCATCCTTCTCCCATTTTCCACGTCAAAATTTTGGGTAGGCTGTGCCTCCCTTGAGGAGCCACCAGTACTAACCAGCAGAAACCAGTCAGGACCAACATGGAAATTAAGAGTGTGTGAATCACAGCGGGCGTTCATGACAGGTGTTTCATTATCGCAGAAAAGTACAGTATGGATTCTGGCATATGTTGTCATGTTACATAAGCAGAATTCATATAGCTATTGTTAAATGTGCAGTTTAATGAAGGGAAGCCTAGAAAATACTGCGTAACTGGTTTAAGTTGTTCAGTGCAGTCTCATTGAAGAAGTAATGACGTGGGCCGGGGAATACAGTTGTCCACAAGGATTTAGCGCAAATGAGTGGAATGGTAAAAGAAGCAGATGGCTCACACTGCAGGTGCATAAGCCGTGGAAAACATAAAGGTTAGCAAAAAGAGAAGGAGAGGAGAGAGAGAAGTGATCATGATGAATGGAGCAGGCAGTAAAGGAGAACACTCCTGAACCCAGGAGAATCTATTCTGATGCATCTCAGGTCTCCAGACTGTTTTTCTCACGTACACCACTGAATTAAAAACACTGAGATGGAGCGAAACCAATATTTATAAGCATAGTGCACAGCTTCAGGCGTGAGATAAGACTTTTTTTTTCTGGAGAGTGTGATAAAGACCCTTTCGTTTTCTGGATGGGCAGTGTGGAGTTAATTTCAGCTGATAGAGCTAATTAATTACCATTCTGTTAGCATCATTAGCATACGTGTGGGTGAGGGCCCATGCTAATCATTCAGTTCCTTGCATATCTGTGTGGACTTAACCAAATGACTCTCTCCATGAAGAGTTTTGTTTTTATCAAGTTATTTGCGACTGGGTCGTCATGAGCATTAAAAGTGCCTCATTAAGGCAGTTCAGTGTTTCTGTCTCCAATTTTCTTTGCTTTGTCTCCGTATGTCGCATCCTATTTACTGTCGGTCTGAACTACAGATTTTTGTATTTGCATTCGACATCCTCTATCAGGGTTGACATCAGTGTGTGAGTAGTGAGCAAGGCCATGATGTATTTCTCTAGCAGATTGTAAAAGCTTTATTAAGGACTCCACTTTGCATTTATCCTCATAATCTGCAATTATGTTGTCACGGAAACTGCAATTGTGAAGTGGCACGTCAAAGGATACATGTGGAGCGGTCATGTCATGGGCCTGTTGGTAGGAAGGTCATTTGAGAGCACCTGGGGTGAAGCATCCATGCATAAAAGACTAAATTGAAATGCAAAAATAAATCTTATGAAGAGACATATTTTTCTAAACATATAATGTCTGCCAAGTTTAATGAGGTCCAAATCCGTTTCCAGCTGTAGGATTTTAAAAGCCGTGCACCTGGTGAGGATGTTGAACGTGACAGAGGAATGTGGCAGTGAGGAGGAAATGGACAGATGGTGGAAGACATTCTTAGAAAGAGTAGGAAAGACAGGCAACCAGATAGATGGATAAATTGATATATAGATGGATAGATGTAAAGTCTCACAGTCCTGTTTAATATTTCCCAGCAAAGAATGCTTAAGCACAATACAAGCCAAGAAAGACATATCCAATTATATGCAATCTCTCCAAGGATCACTTCATTATTACCGGTATTATTATTACACCAGGCAGTCAAAATAGCATGTTGTGGTAGGACAGCCCGTTCTCATCCCAAGGCGTCATCTTAAGCCTAGTTCACACTACATGATTTTAAAACGTCGGGCTGAACTGTCCGGTTCACACTACATGACTTGCTCTCTGTGAAATCAGGAGTGTTCAAGTTGTTGAGCTGTTCACACCACACGACACAACGTGATTGATCCGCAACAGGAGGTAACGCACTACACGAGTTGACAACAACTCTGTCACCCAACGATTCAATCTTGTCTACAAACCACGTTTTGTCACAAAAAATCACGCGATAAAACGAACCGGAAATGACGCGAAACATCACGCGCGCTAATACCCAGTGAAGAAGACGAAGACCCATGCCTTGCTCTGATTGGAGCAACCCATGCCTTGCTCTGATTGGCTGTAGCTCATGACATCACTGGGGTTGAGTCGGGCGACAGCTCTGGATATCTAGCATGCTAGATATTTTTCTGGGCTCGGCGACGCGTCTGCGAGGCGTCAGCGAGCGTCTTCGATGCTTTGTTGGCTCTTTCATACTAACAGATTGGCGAGCGTCCATCGTCCGCTAATCCCCCGCGATTTGCACGCGATAACACCCTGACCTGTCGGCGAGCTCAACGATTTGCAAATCGGGCTTAAATCGGGCTTATAATCCTGTAGTGTGAACTAGGCTTAACTGACGCTTTTGACCATGCGTCAACATGCCGACGCACATGGTACCCCTTAAGCGTCAATATGAGACGCGCCTCCTAGTGGTCTAACCCTAACCCTACCCCAGACCTAAACCTACCCATAACGGAAGCGTCATCTAACTGCAGTGTTGGGGAAAGTTACTTTGAAAAGTAATGCGTTACAATATTGCGTTACTCCCTTAAAAAGTAACTTATTGCGTTACTTAGTTACTTTTTTAGAAAAGTAATGGGTTACGTTACTTTTGCGTTACTTTTTTTCCACCTGGGCTGGGCTTGTTTTTTTATACCAAAAAAGATATATTTTTGGACAAATGTAAAGACCCTTTCACACCAAAAGTGAAATAATAAGCCTCAGAATGAAGGAAATGCAGATTTACTCCTGTACAGTAGAGTACAGTAGTGTTCAGTAGAGGGCGCCGCTCAAACAAACCTTTCAGCTGCTGCTGTTCTGGGTAACAGAAGAAGAGGATACAGGAGAAACAAATTTAACACTTACTTTACCAATAAAAACATATAAAAAAATCTATAGTCATTTTTGCTTATGGTTTAACTGAAAAATCGGAGGTCAGAAGCAAGTACTTTGGTCAATAAAGATTAAATGCATACATTTTTTATTTTTTTTATTTAACATATTAGGTATTGGAGGTTTGCATAGTGTTCTGATTCTGCATTTCACTGATTTTATTCATTTTGACGAATATTGAATCTTTTTTGTGCAAGTGAGATGAGTAAATCCACGCTTACATTTAATCTAGAACTATAATAATTCAATTCAATTCAATTCACCTTTATTTATATAGCGCTTTTTACAATACAGATTGTATCAAATCGCTTCACAGTGATAACATGAAAACAATATAACAAAAACAATATAACAATATAACAAAGTTTGTTTCTAAAAGAAAATTGCATCAACGTCCACCTAAGTAAGGCAGATCAATAATATTATTGAATATTAAATGTCCCCAACTAAGCAAGCCAAAAGCCAAGGCAACAGTGGCAAGGAACCAAAACTCCATCAGGTGACAGAATGGAGAAAAAAACCTTGGGAGAAACCAGACTCAGTCGGGGGGCCAGTTCTCCTCTGACCAACGAAGGAACAGTGCATGATTCGGGCAGCATTACAAGTCAGATTGGAATCGGAACATTTAGAGTATTTGTCCATTTCCATCTTTTGGAAGTCGAAGTAGTCACGCCGGTATTAAGACGAGTTGTTGAGGATCAGTGCCGTCCACCATAGAGGGTCCATATCGCCCGTGCTGAGTCGTCACTTCACAGGCTTTGTGATTGGAGCATCTGAAGTCTCCGTGAGAGGCTGGATACAAACTGGGGCTGACGAACGACATTTTCTCGGGACTCACGTCCCGAGATAACAGCAGAAAAGCAAAAAGGGAAAATAATTAGCATAGCTGCTGTTCATAGTGATGATTTCCATAACACAGTCGTAAATGATAAAACATGAAGACAGTGACTCTTGCATCCCAAAATCACCCCCCTCCGTCCCCCACTCAACTCAGCCCAGCTTACTGACCTCTACATCCCTCCTGCTGCTGAGACCTAACCACAATCTCACAATCTCTCCGCAACCCAACCATACGCGCCAACCCGTTGACTAAGGCTGTCGAGCCCCACTGGTGCGTTAATGCAGTTTCAGTGGACAACGGTTCCGTATGGCATACTACCTACCGCAACACAATATCTGCCCAACCACCCGTCATTCACGCAATATATACAGGAACGTAATGACTGTAAATACTATGCGACCTATACAAATAACCTACAGTCTCTTCAAGTTTTATAGTATTAAATGCATTTGATCTGATTCAGCAGTGGTATAAAAGGTAAGCATTATGTAAATGCTTGGCTAAAGAGATGCGTCTTTAATCTAGTTTTAAACTGGGACAGCGAGTCAGAGCCTCGAACAATATCAGGAAGGCTATTCCAGAGTTTAGGAGCTAAATGTGAGAACGCCCTCCCTCCTTTAGTCGACTTAGATATCCTAGGAATGACCAGAAGCCTCGAATTTAGTGATCTTAAAGAACGCGATGGATTGTAGGGCGATAGAAGTTCCATTAAATACACAGGAGCTAAACCATTTAGGGCTTTATAGGTCAGTAATAGTACTTTATAATTGATACGGAACTTGATAGGTAGCCAGTGTAGAAATGATAAAATTGGTGTTATATGATCATATTTTCTTGACCTAGTAAGAACTCTAGCGGCTGCATTTTGCACTAACTGTAGCTTGTTTAATAATTCAATTCAATTCAATTCACCTTTATTTATATAGCGCTTTTTACAATACAGATTGTATCAAATCGCTTCACAGTGATAACATGAAAACAATATAACAAAAACAATATAACAATATAACAAAGTTTGTTTCTAAAAGAAAATTGCATCAACGTCCACCTAAGTAAGGCAGATCAATAATATTATTGAATATTAAATGTCCCCAACTAAGCAAGCCAAAAGCCAAGGCAACAGTGGCAAGGAACCAAAACTCCATCAGGTGACAGAATGGAGAAAAAAACCTTGGGAGAAACCAGACTCAGTCGGGGGGCCAGTTCTCCTCTGACCAACGAAGGAACAGTGCATGATTCGGGCAGCATTACAAGTCAGATTGGAATCGGAACATTTAGAGTATTTGTCCATTTCCATCTTTTGGAAGTCGAAGTAGTCACGCCGGTATTAAGACGAGTTGTTGAGGATCAGTGCCGTCCACCATAGAGGGTCCATATCGCCCGTGCTGAGTCGTCACTTCACAGGCTTTGTGATTGGAGCATCTGAAGTCTCCGTGAGAGGCTGGATACAAACTGGGGCTGACGAACGACATTTTCTCGGGACTCACGTCCCGAGATAACAGCAGAAAAGCAAAAAGGGAAAATAATTAGCATAGCTGCTGTTCATAGTGATGATTTCCATAACACAGTCGTAAATGATAAAACATGAAGACAGTGACTCTTGCATCCCAAAATCACCCCCCTCCGTCCCCCACTCAACTCAGCCCAGCTTACTGACCTCTACATCCCTCCTGCTGCTGAGACCTAACCACAATCTCACAATCTCTCCGCAACCCAACCATACGCGCCAACCCGTTGACTAAGGCTGTCGAGCCCCACTGGTGCGTTAATGCAGTTTCAGTGGACAACGGTTCCGTATGGCATACTACCTACCGCAACACAATATCTGCCCAACCACCCGTCATTCACGCAATATATACAGGAACGTAATGACTGTAAATACTATGCGACCTATACAAATAACCTACAGTCTCTTCAAGTTTTATAGTATTAAATGCATTTGATCTGATTCAGCAGTGGTATAAAAGGTAAGCATTATGTAAATGCTTGGCTAAAGAGATGCGTCTTTAATCTAGTTTTAAACTGGGACAGCGAGTCAGAGCCTCGAACAATATCAGGAAGGCTATTCCAGAGTTTAGGAGCTAAATGTGAGAACGCCCTCCCTCCTTTAGTCGACTTAGATATCCTAGGAATGACCAGAAGCCTCGAATTTAGTGATCTTAAAGAACGCGATGGATTGTAGGGCGATAGAAGTTCCATTAAATACACAGGAGCTAAACCATTTAGGGCTTTATAGGTCAGTAATAGTACTTTATAATTGATACGGAACTTGATAGGTAGCCAGTGTAGAAATGATAAAATTGGTGTTATATGATCATATTTTCTTGACCTAGTAAGAACTCTAGCGGCTGCATTTTGCACTAACTGTAGCTTGTTTATTGAGGATGCAGGACAGCCAGCTAATAAGGCATTACAGTAATCTAGTCTCGAGGTCATGAATGCATGGACTAACTTTTCTGCATCAGAAACAGATAGCATGTTACGTAATTTCGCAATGTTTCTAAGGTGGAAAAAGGCTGTTCTTGTAACATATGAAATATGATTTTCGAAAGACAGGTTGCGGTCTAGTATAACTCCCAGGTCTTTTACCGTAGAGGATAAAGTAACAGGACATCCTTCTATATTAAGGTTGTATTGTAAGCAGTGTTGGGCAAGTTACTTTTAAAAAGTAATTAGTTACAGTTACTAGTTACTTCTTCCAAAAAGTAACTAAATTAGTAACTCAGTTACAAATTTTAAAAGTAACTAGTTACTTAAGAAAGTAACTATTGCGTTACTTTCAAGTCAAATTAAATTTTAAATGCTCAAATGTGACCCCACCTCTACCCCTATTTAACGGATTTTAACACATGTGCATGTTCAATTATTTATGATAAATCTGAATTTTATAATGAAATGGACACTTAATACAATACATTATTAACAGAAACATGAAACATTGTACACACATCTAAAAAAAAAATGTTGCCGGTGGACAAAGTGAGACTAGCCTCCAATCAAATGCCATGTATGTAGATATTATGTTTATATAGTGGATCAATGCAAATAACACAATAGATGTTTTGGAACTTTTGATATTTATTGCCCCTCAACAGGCCACAACTGGGCAAAATTAAATTAAGCTTGTTAAGCTGTGGAGTTATATGTTCTCATTAACTATATTATTTTATGTTTCTTACTGTTATTTTGTTTTTACTTTATGCTATTGACGGTTGTATACTAAAAATGTGCAAGAGTTCATTGTGCGCATGTGTGAACAAATGGGGACTTTTATTTTGACTCAGCTTGTGTTCCTTCCTTGAGATGAATGTCGGGCTGCTGCTCCCTCGTGCACTGATGTTATGCCAGCGCATTGAGATGAAAACTAACAAATAAATAACACTGAGAAATTGTATCTGGATTGTTCTTTAGTGGATGGATGATCGCAACATATTGTGCATGGACATGACGGACGGAAATGAAAACTTAACATAAGCAATATACCATTTAGAGAAGGCTACTTTTGGATTATTTGGGCTCGTCGGCATACCTGTCTCTCGTTGACTGACTGGCTTGTGTTGTTCGTTGTGTGTCCTGTCCTGTCCGACTATGCGTTATGATGGGTCGTTCGCGAATGAGCGTTAGTGATGATGGATCGACTCGTTCGCGATTCGCGAATGAGCCGACTCTTTTAGGTGAACGTCGGTAGCTGGCTCGCATATCTGAAGAGCCGACTCTTACAAATTTAGCCTATAGAAATTAAATAATTATGTAATAAAAATTGAAATATTATAGTCAAAGTAATTTAAAGAGCCGTTTGTGAGCCAAAAGAGCCGGCTCTTTTCAGTGAGCTGAGTCAAAAGAGCCGAATGCCCATCACTACTATGCGTGCTTTAGAACACCCGCCCAACTCTACCTCTGATTGGCTTACAATGACATTTTACTCTACCTCAGCCAATCGTCAGCATGTATGCGCTTGTCTCGTGCTCCCTCTGCCCACTAACCAAGGAAGAACAGTAAAAAAAGTATTTGC
The DNA here is from genome assembly GCF_029890125.1 of Rhinichthys klamathensis goyatoka. Lineage (NCBI taxonomy): Eukaryota > Metazoa > Chordata > Actinopteri > Cypriniformes > Leuciscidae > Rhinichthys > Rhinichthys klamathensis. Next base: position 662,334 of record NW_026606585.1, read on the forward strand.
CTCTCGCTCGGAGATCTAGTTGGTCTGATGAAAAAAAAACAGCTTCATCAGTTATAGTAACGCGCCGCATTTTTTGGCAGTAACGGTAACGGCGTTATTAAGATGAGAAGAGTAATCAATTAGATTACTCGTTACTGGAAAAAGTAATGCCGTTAGTAACGGCGTTATTTATAACGCCGTTATTCCCATCACTGATTGTAAGTGGTTTTGTGGGTAGTTTTTTGGACCAACAAGTAATACCTCCGTTTTATCTGGATTTAGTAGCAGGAAATTACCCGTCATCCAGCATTTTATATCTTTAAGACACTCTGTCAATTTTGTTGAGTTAGTGTTTTCATCTGGCCGTGATGAAATATATAATTGAGTGTCATCAGCATAACAGTGGAAATTAATTCCATGTTTTCTTATAATATTACCAAGTGGCAGCATATATATTGAGAATGGCAGAGGGCCTAACACCGATCCTTGCGGCACTCCATAATCTACTGACGTTATCTTCGATTTTTCCCCATTTAAACAAACAAAATGGTAACGGTCCGATAAGTACGATCTGAACCAGCTTAATGCCTGTCCCTGAACACCAGTGTAGTTTTGTAATCGATCCAAGAGTATTTTATGATCGATAGTGTCAAACGCAGCACTAAGATCGAGTAGAACTAGTATTGAGATACAGCCTTGGTCAGAAGCTAAAAGTAAATCATTTGTAATTTTAACTAGCGCAGTTTCTGTGCTATGATGCGGCCTGAATCCTGACTGAAATTTTTCATATATCTCATTTTCTTGCAAGAAAGAGCACAATTGAGCGGACACAGTTTTTTCTAGTATTTTAGACATAAATGGAAGATTTGAAATGGGTCTGTAATTTGCTAAGTTATTTGGATCTAATTGCGGTTTCTTAATGAGAGGTTTTATTACTGCCAGCTTGAATATTTTTGGAACATGACGAGTTAATAATATTAAGAAGAGGCTCTTCCACTACAGGTAACACTTCTTTCAGAAATTTAGTTGGTATTGGATCTAATAAACATGTTGTTGGTTTAGATGCAATGATAAGTTTATTTATCTCTTCCTGTCCTATATTTGTAAAGCGGTGTAGTTGTTCCAGAGGGGCCATAGTTGAGGCTAAATCATAAGACACCATAGAGGATTGTACATTTACAATTGTGTTTCTGATGCTTTCTATTTTCTCATTGAAGTAGTTCATAAAATCATTACTACTATACTGTAACGGAATATTTTGCTCTGGTGATGTCTGTTTATTTGTTGGTCTAGCCACGGTGTTAAATAAAAACCTTGGATTATTTTGGTTATTTTCTATTAGTTTGCGGAGATGCTCTGCCCTGGCTGCTTTTAGAGCCTTTTTATAACGTGACATACTGTCTTTCCACGCGATTCTAAAGACCTCTAAATTAGTTTGTTTCCATTTACGCTCTAAGTTACGAGTTTCTCTCTTGATAGCATGCGTAGCACTGTTGTACCATGGTGCTTTAGTTTTCTCTCTAACCTTTTTTGGTCTAATTGATGCAACAATATCTAATGTCCATCCGGCCGGGGGGGAGGTCTTGCTGTCATCCATCGCAAAGACCTAATTGCCACCCCCCTCCCACTGCCAGAGCTGACCACATTTGAGTGTCTTCCATTTAAACTCAGATCACATAAAGAAGTAATAACAATACTCCTCGTCTATCGCCCCCCAAAACCACACCCTGGATTTATCTCTGAGCTGCATGATCTACTCACATCTTTCTGTGCAATAACCCATAATACACTCATTATGGGAGATTTCAACCTTCATGTTGACTCCCCCACAAACCGCCCTGCTGCAGAGTTCCTTGAACTCCTGGACTGCTTACATCTCACACAACATGTCACAGTACCTACACACACAAAAGGCCACACTCTTGATTTAGTCATAACAGACACCGCCCCCATCTCCCACATGAGAGTCTATGACTTGGGCGTGTCTGACCACAAGATTATCTCCCTGGAACTGCCCCTAGCAAGTCCCTACCATAAAACAAAACGTCAAATCCGGTTCAGAAATTTAAAAGCAATAGACACTAACCTCTTCAACCAAGACATACAGCATATTTCACTAGTCACACAGTTCTCATCAGTTAATGGCTCTGTTGACCACTATAATTCCAGGCTTTACAATATCCTTGAGTTACATGCACCAATCAAAACGAAAATAGTTACTTTTTCCAGGTCAGCCCCTTGGTACACAACAGAGCTCCGGAGGATGAAAACGGCTGGCCGTGCCCTGGAACGGAAATTCACCTCCAGTGGCCTACATGTACATAAACAGGCCTACCGTGAACACCAAAAATCATACTCCAAAGCACTCATCACAGCCAGGTCTCAATATTTTTCTCAAAAAATCTCAAAGTGCATTGGAAATTCAAAACAGTTGTTTGCATCAATAAATTCTCTTCTCAAACCCCCCACATACGCACATTCCGACACCAGTACAGACCAGTGCAATAGGTTCATGGACTTTTTCACCACCAAGGTGGCTTTAATCCGGTCCAACCTCTCTGCCACAGCTTCACCCTCCTCCGAATTTAGGACCATAAACCCATTAAACACATTTTCTGTCTTCTCGGGCATTTCTCAGTCGGAGGTGGAGTCGATCATAAAGTGTATGAGAACCTCCACATGCTCACTGGATCCTCTCCCCACATCATTATTAAAATCCAACATAACAGCCATCAGTCCACTGATCACAGAAATCCTCAACCAGTCACTCAAATCTGGTCAGGTCTCTCCAGCTCTCAAAACTGCAGTTATTCGCCCCCATCTGAAAAAGCCGTCACTTGACCCTGAAATCCTGGCTCATTACAGACCCATTTCAAACCTGCCTTTTTTGTCCAAAGTCCTGGAAAAAGCTGTTGCAGCCCAACTCCACAATCACCTTCACATCCATAACATATATGAAAAATTTCAGTCTGGTTTTCGAGCAGCACACAGCACGGAGACAGCCCTGGTCCGCGTCATGAATGATCTACTTACGACTGCAGACCAGGGCTTACCATCTCTCCTTCTCCTACTGGACTTGTCGGCCGCCTTTGACACCGTGGATCACAACATCCTGCTTCACCGTCTCCAGTCTATGGTAGGACTTTCTGGGACCACACTAAGCTGGTTCCAGTCTTATCTCACAGCCAGGACGGAGTATGTGGCTCTAGGAGAGTCCCAATCATCACCCCACACAGTCAGTTGTGGTGTGCCACAAGGGTCCGTCCTTGGTCCAACCCTTTTTACCATCTATTTACTACCCCTCGGTCACATCATCCATAAACACAAAGTTCCATTCCACTGTTATGCAGACGATACACAACTATACATAAAAATGGACCCCACACTCCCCTCAGCTCTGCCATCTGCATTTCAGGTTTGCCTGGAGGAGATAAGGGCATGGATGGCAGACAACTTTCTTCAACTAAATAGCAGCAAAACTGAAGCCATCCTGATCGGTACCCCACACCAAACCCAGTCCTCCTCCCTCAGCAGTATATCCATTTTTGGTCACCACATTGCCCTGTCTACCTGTGTTACAAACCTTGGAGTCAGACTTGACTCAAATCTCACATTTGACACTCACATCCGTCACCTCTGTAAGGTCTCCTTCCTCCACCTCAAAAATATTGCCAAACTCCGCCCCTCCCTTTCACAACCAGATGCTGAGAAGTTGATCCATGCCTTTATCTCCTCCAGGTTGGACTACTGTAATGCCCTCCTCGTCGGGACCCCTGGCAGGAGCCTGCAAAAGCTCCAGCACATTCAAAACTGCGCTGCCCGGGTCCTGACGAGGAGGCGCAAATATGATCATATCACTCCGGTCCTGAAATCCCTCCACTGGCTGCCCATTCAATACAGAACTCAGTATAAAATATGTCTCCTTACCCACCAGTGCATACATGGAACTGCCCCTGCCTACCTCAGTGAACTCCTCACCCTACACACCACCTCAAGAAACCTCCGCTCCTCCACCTCAACTTACTGCCTGCACCAACCAAGGACAAAACTCTCCACCATGGGAGACAGGGCCTTTCAGGCAGTCGCCCCACGGCTCTGGAATGCCCTCCCAGAGCCCCTAAGGGCCCCACAAACTCTTGAGGCTTTTAAGAAGGGCCTAAAGACTTTCTTATTTCTAAAGGCCTTTTAACAGTCATGGTTTAAATTTTTATTTTATTTCTTTTAAGGTGTTTTATTGCTACTGGTTGATTTTGTTATATTCTGGAAATTGTTCTTAACTTCTTTGCTACTGTTGCACTTTGAGATTTCTTTGAAATGTAAAGTGCATTATAAATAAAATTTATTATTATTATTATTATAATGTACTAGAGAAAATGGTGCTCAAACTGCTGGTCATTTCCTCTAGTTCATCTGTTTGTTTGGGTTCACTGAGCAGCTGAGATAGATCATGTTTACACACAACGCCTCTGCACTTCGATTTGTCTCAACATTAGGACAGAAGAGCTGTCAGTCAATAAAGGGGAAAACAAAGTAACTTGCGTTACTTATTAGAAAAAGTAACTCAGATATTTTGTTGTAAATTTTAAAAGTAATGCGTTACTTTACTAGTTACTTGAAAAAGTAATCTGATTACGTAACTCAAGTTACTTGTAATGAGTTACCCCCAACACTGTCTAACTGACGCTAAAGGGTGCCATGTGCGTCGGATTTAGACGCATGGTCAAAAGCGTCAGTTAGATGACGCCTTGGGATGAGAATGTGTTGGGTAGGACGAGAGGAGAGGTGTGGATGAATGGATGGATTTGTTTGTTCCATGTGTGATTCAATAACATTTAATTCCTTTGAACCAAACCATTTCCTGAAGCTTAAAAAAAACAAGTGAGCTACATATATATTGATCATTGCTTCTTCTTTTACCATTGAGACATCAAATAAGCAATTAGTTTTCAGCAAATAATGAAAGCCTGGTTTATTACTCTCTCTCTCTGGTTTTGTTTAGGCAGTGTGTCTCACTGCTTTTGGTGCCAAATACAAATTCAGACAGGCGACTGGAGCAGTCGATATCCTGTCTGCAGCCACATGAATGCGCAGGGTAAAGCGGGTCCTTTGAGGTCAAGAGATGGTCTGAGAGAGCAAGAAAACGCCTGTGCGTGACACTCAGGGAATGTGCAGAATGGAAGAGAGAAAAGAGAGAATGGACAACAGATGAGTACAGACGAATATTAGAGACAGAAGATGAATCAATGTGAGGAAATGTCATATGGTGAGGAGGGAGATGAAGGGAGCAGATATTGTAATACTGGGGTGTAAATTACTTTCCTGTTTACCAGTGGGAAACGAACAAGGAAGCATAAAGACTGTAAGTTTTAAGGGTTTGTACGTGTACTTTTATACAAAAGTTCAATAGACAAGAAGTTAATACTGGGTTACTTCCTAACAAAACCACAAATCATACGTTGTACATTTGCACAGTGGGGTTGCTGAGCAATTTAGTGATTTTGAATTAATCGGTTGAGGAAAGGATTAAACGATCGCTCATAAAGGAAGACACTTGTTTCGCTCCTGAATGAATCAGTGTTTTTGAACAAATCAGTTGAGTAAATAATAAAATAAATAGCTCAGAATGGCAGCCACTGAATTTATCGTATTGTTATATGGCAGAATTAGTAAGAGTTATATTCTGGTATGTGGTTCCGAATTCAGCAACTCACTTGTTTAGCTCCCCAATGAATCAATGCATTTGAACGAATGTGTTGAGTGAACGAATCGAATGACTCATAGGGCCCTATCTTGCACTCGGCGCAAATGACTTTGTACACTGACGCATGTATCATTCCTGTTTTGCACCCGCGCAAAGCGGACTTTTCCCTCCACAGACACACGTCGGTTAACTAAGAAATACACTTGCGCTCCCCGGGGCGGTTCAGCGCAAAGAGGAGGCGTGTTCCGGCGCAAACTTTCCCTCATGCTATTTTGCTGTTCTATAAAACAATTGCGCCACTGACCAGAAAAAAACTAGTCTAAAGTCAGTGGCGCGTTGTTCATTATGCTATTTTAAGGGCGCATGCTTGGCCATAATCAATGTAGCGTGTGCACAACGCGCATACACGTTGATTCTCTCATCTAAGCAGCAGTTTTCATTTTTGCAAATCATACATTATTACGATAGATAGATAGATAGATAGATAGATAGATAGATAGATAGACAATTTATTATAAAAGCATGTAGCTTACACATTTACCCAAATTATCATACGCCTGTTTAACAGAAGTTAATTTGGGTGGGTTTCTCCATCCCCAATGTCACTTCTCTGTCTTTTACGGCCCTGACAAGAACGTTGCTCTCCTCGGCTGTGAACCGCTCCTGGCGCGCGCCTGGCAAATCCGCCGTTATAATAGGAATACGCTTTAGAACAAGCGCGCCTGCTCTTAAAGGGAATGTGAGATGACGCTCTGATTGGTTTATTTCACGTTACGCCCAAACCACACCTATGAATAATGAAGCTACTTCAGACCAACCCCTTTTAGATTTGCGCCAGGCGCAAGAGGCATTTATCCCACCGGGCAAATAGCAACAGCGCCGGGATCCGCCCACAAAGTTACTTGCGCTTTACGCTTTGACACTTGCGTTTCAGATCGTTAAAATAGGGCCCATAAAGTCTATAGGTGTGTTTGACTTGAAGCGGCGCTGCGCAGACCGATCGGTGTATGACATCAAAGTACCGCGAGAGCATTTCGAAAGCATAGGAAGCCGTCTCGCTCCCGCGGTATACTTTGATGTCATACACCGATCGGTCTGCACAGCGCCGCTTCGAGTCGAACACACCTAGTCACTTGCTGCAGCCTGTAGAAAAAGTCACAAAAAATCACAGACAGACAGTCTGTTTGGAAAACACCAGCACAGACAAGCAGTTATACAAACAGTGAAAAGCCTCAGTGCTGTTGTTGGACTGTTATATCAGCAGTAGCACAATACGAATAATTATATTAAAAATAATGGCAGATTGACTTGCTGGGGTTGGGAACTCTGCCGTAAAGGCCAATGCACCCTGTTTATCTAAGACACCCTGGTAACTCTAAACACATGCATAGCCCACATACAGTACATGCACCAACTAAGCACAGCATTCACAGTGACATAACAGTCAGATGTCTGCCAAACATGTTTAGAGATGAACACAGATTCCAGGGGCGTCATGCAGGACTGGCTTTCTTCTAAAGCTAATTTCTCTCTCCAGTTTAATGGCCACTTCTGATGTATCCTGTCTGTCCCTCATTGTTTCTCTCTCTGTTATGCTGCCCTGCAGATATGTGGTTCGACAGGTGTCAGCACACAGCTGCCAGTATGAAACTACAGCCCCTGATATCTGTCCCAACTAATGATCCACAACATCTTTCATTACACTAAACACTCACACGCACATTTTGAGGTTCCCTCCTTTGAAATAATAAGCGGGATCTTAAAGAACGATTAAACTCTGCATTAAAACATAAAGTTAAATTAAATGAATGCTAAACAGAAGTGCTGTCAGGAGGATGCGGTCATCTGTGAATGAGCGCATGAGTGATTGAATCTGTCCAAATCTGTTTCCAGCCGTAGGATTATAAGAACAGTGCACCTGGTGAGGCTGATGAAGGGGACAGAGGAACGGTGTGGAAAAACAGACAGATGGTGGCAGACATTCTTAGAGAGAGTGGGAAAGGCAGGAAGCCGTGGAAGGAGGGGTAGGGAGATTGGAAAAACAGCAGCTGTTTGGCACTGAGGAACCGGACAACATAAGATGCTAAAATGAATGCGCACGGCCTATGCAATGTTCTTACATAGCAGATCTCACAGTAAGGCCTGTTTCTCACTGCATGCAAAATTGACAGGCTCATACATTAATATTAACTGATTCCTCACTGCCCACGTAACGGAGGAATTATAAAGAGAGGAATCCTAATGAATGGAAGATACTTAATGCACTACACTACGCTCTTAAAAATAAAGGTTCTTTATTGGCATTTATTACACGGCTCTGTGGAATACTTGATTCTGATTGGCCGATCGCACCATCCAGCGGTATGTTATTCCCTGATAACAACCGCTGAAAACATAACACAAGCTCATCCGGGTTACTGAAGTCAGCAGCGCTATACGCTTGCTATAGGAACGTTCTTTCTTCATGGAAGTTTTGCATTTGGTGAGCTAATAAAATATTTAAACTCAGTCAAATCAATATTTTGTGTACAGTTAATTAATTATGTCATCCAGTATCATGGACTCACTCTCTCTTGTTTCATACAAACGCAGCTGCTGCCATTTTGTGACTGTTTTGCACACTGTTGGATTATAAGAAACAGGTAAGATTTTAAAACAGTTTAATCTCAGATCAATATCTCTTATCCCCATAACTATTTATGGGGTGAAATGCTGCTGTGTAATAAGTGGTACACTTTGCGTTTAAAGAGCTGATAAAATATTTTGACTCAGATCAATATTTCGTGTCTAATTATTTACGGTACTTATGTGGCAAGTAACCATGTAATAAGCGGGATAATATCTCAGAATAAACCCCGACAGGGTGACCAGGACCCCGACGCAAAGCAGAGTAGGCTAAGTATCCCTTACTTATGGTTCCGTGAAGAGCCTTTAACATCCAAGAATCTTTGCATTGCACAAAAGATTATTTATAGTGAAAAGGTTCTTTACACTAAGACAAAAATGGTTATTTTAATAACTGTTCACTTAAAGGTTCTTTGGGGGACCAAAATGTCTCAACAATCTGTGGCATCGCTATAAAAAAACCCTTTTGGAATTTTTTTTTTTAAGAGTGTAGGCCCTACATGGTTTTAGTCCCACACTGCAGTTAAAAGATTCTATTACTTTTATGATTTTTGATGACGTGCCTTAAACGGACTGTGTAACAAATACATTTTCAGCACCAAGCTGATTTTGCCACACACAGCATGCTGAAAATATAGTGAAACGATATTCGTCTAAACAATGTTTTGCAATGTGTCTATTGAAAGTGATACAATCGACTGCACTACTCGTACATTGTTTGAAAAAAATACATCTGTTTGGGTTTGATCCAAGTTCCAAACTGAAGTTTTCTATTCAGTAACGCTGTTTGAATCCAGTGGTTCTCAACCTTTTTGACTCCAAGGGAATATTTGAAGGTTAAGATATTTTTAATAGTTCTGTTGTAATGTCAAAGGTGCCTTCAACCCTTTTTTATTCACAGAAGCTATATTAAAATAATTAAATTAAATAATTAAAGGTACAATATGTAAGATTTTTGTAATAAAATATCCAAAAATCACTTGCACAGTGTGATATACCCAAAAGTTCCAAAAGATTTTTAATTTCAGATAAATTCCCATTTTAAATAATGGCTCGTCCCTGGTCATTGTCGCCTGCCAATGACGTAATATCCCCGTTATCCCTGGTTTCCGCTTGTACTGCCATAGTAACCATGGCGACAGACGTGGACAACTGCGTTACGTTACTGTTGTTGTTTCGTTCAAACATTATGGACCATGGCAAGCAGACTTTAGGACAAAAGGAGAACTAAACCGAGGATCAATATCAGCATGGCGTTTTTGAGATGCCGAGAGCTCCACATCCGCGACTAACTTCGACTTGACAGAGACGCCGCTCTTGCATGTACTTTATTAGACAGATGAGCAAATGTACATAAAACTAATCAATGCTATATAGCTCAACATGGTGAAATGTTAGAATATGATAAGTATGTTATTCTAATGTTGATCTAGCTATAGTCTCATACAGCCAACAAACTAGCACATAAAATAACATTATAACTTTCAACACACTCAAATGCAGTTTAGTGTGATAGTGTAAAGTTAGACCAAGTGAAACAGCGTTGCGTTACCTCACAAGTTTAATTTGTCTAATAAACTGATGTAACGAGTTAGCTCAAAGGGGAAATATTAATAATCAATCATAACTTGTATATGACATGAAAATTTGGGTCAGTTAATTGGATTAACTTGATGTAGCTAAATTAATATTACAATCAGTTAATCAGTTCGTCCAACGAACTCTTTTGATTATTCATTTATTCTAAGAAAATAGTATCTTTCGTGGCCACATAAAAATAATAATTTCTTAGCATGTACAGCGCTTAGAGCATGTAACAAGATCAAGATCGTAAAATAAACTTTGCTTGCAAGCAGAGGATCAGAACCAAATACATATTGTGCACAAGTTTTATTAACTAAGTCACAAACACATAACTAACATACAAACAATTACACATACTTGGGTAGATGGTTAAAGTGACAGAATGGAATCGGAAGCAGGAAATTAAACTATGGAGAAGATCCATTTAACTATGAAAAGAACCATCAGCTTATCATTTTCAGAGCACCTCATTAAATTGATACTTGCATGGCCTGTGCAGTGGACACAATTCTAGAAGTTGTTGAAAATTTAAGTTGTTGGTTCTATGAGTGTCAAATGTTGAAGTTGCCATTGTTTTCTTCTCAGTTGGATGAAGAAGATATGATGAACTTGCATGGGTAGTTCGACTCTGTTCTCATGGCTGGAGTGCAGATTGTGGCCTGCCAGCCTCGGGCCGGAGAGGACAAACAGAGCAAATGGTGGGGGTTGCGATGGACTTCTTCTGCGTTGAAAGAAGACGCTGTGCCAAACTCCTGAGGTTGTCCTTGATTCTGTTGTGGTTGAGAAAGTCCTCTGAATGAGCACATGGCTGGTTATGAGTTAAGGCCTGCTGCCCTGGGGTCTGGTGTGGCCCCGCAGGACAGCAACCCAAATGTAGGAGAGAAGGCCAAGAGAAGGAGGGCTTGCGTATTGGCCATTTAAAGCCTGAGAAAGGTCCCACCTTTCAGGGTTGGTTCAACCAATACGAAAGGGGGAATTTCTAAGCGGGAGTTTCCTCTGTTGGGAGGATTTATGAGTCTTTGTTTTAAACGTGCTCATTTGCATGTGCAGCAGGATTGGTTTGGTTGCTGATGAAGAAACTATGAAAGATTTTTGTAATACTAATATGTTGCGCATCTATCGACATATCATGTACACAATCATTTCGATCTTCAAAATACCAATTTATAGAGAACAAACATGGTACACATATGATTTTGGTTAACCATAGTATGCAAGTCATGTTTCAGACCAGAATAGTTTAGAAGAGAAAATGAAGACATAGGCCAAACCACATAAAAGGAATATCATGAGATGGAAAATTACATACATGTTAATACATTTATCACATGGTTATATACACTCACCTAAAGGATTATAAGGAACACCTGTTCAATTTCTCATTAACACTAGAACTCCCAAGGCAGTCATTTTGACTGTTTAAAAATGTTGCTTAGTTGAAATAAAACCCATGTAACTATAGGACCCTTACTTTTCCTAAATGTGCCTACATTTTATTCTATCATTGTTATTTTATTAAAATTACAAGACACAAAAGAGTTTTGAGTATTTCCACCTTGAATGGCCATAACAGTCATACTGACCGTGTCGGTTGCTCCTTTTTCCCGCTCTTGAAGATGTATCACCGTTGACTAGCAACAATTTCTCTTGTTGTTTGTTTAGTCTATTGCAAAGCTGAAATCTAGCTTTAGCTTCGAGCTAAAACCAAATTGAAAAGAGAATATCAGAACAATGTCAGCAAGAAGAATGACTGCCACAGAGGCTTTAGCCAAGCTTCAGAGCCTTGATGAGGCTGAGTGGTTGTTGGTTAACTAATACATTTTTACATAAATCATAATTAAAATGTAGTGTTCTGATGTTTATTATTACCTATCCTAACATTACAGATCCATTTATTCTTAGATTTGATATAGCTTATTGAAATTATATGCAAATAATGTATGAGCAGTCAGAATGGCCATTATAGTAGTTATAGAATTCCGGGAGTCCTAGTGTTAATGCAATTATCTAATCAACCAATCACATGGCAGTTGCTTCAATGCATTTAGGGGTGTGGTCCTGGTCAAGACAATCTCCTGAACTCCAAACTGAATGTCAGAATGGGAAAGAAGGGTGATTTAAGCAATTTTGAGCGTGGCATGGTTGTTGGTGCCAGACGGGCCGGTCTGAGTATTTCACAATCTGCTCAGTTACTGGGATTTTCACGCACAACCATTTCTAGGGTTTACAAAGAATGGTGTGAAAAGGGAAAAACATCCAGTATGCGGCAGTCCTGTGGGCGAAAATGCCTGGTTGATGCTAGAGGTCAGAGGAGAATGGGCTGACTGATTCAAGCTGATAGAAGAGCAACTTTGACTGAAATAACCACTCGTTACAACCGAGGTATGCAGCAAAGCATTTGTGAAGCCACAACACGCACAACCTTGAGGCGGATGGGCTACAACAGCAGAAGACCCCACCGGGTACCACTCATCTCCACTACAAATAGGAAAAAGAGGCTACAATTTTCTCACCAAAATTGGACAGTTGAAGACTGGAAAAATTTTGCCTGGTCTGATGAGTCTCGATTTCTGTTGAGACATTCAGATGGTAGAGTCAGAATTTGGAGTAAACAGAATGAGAACATGGATCCATCATGCCTTGTCACCACTGTGCAGGCTGGTGGTGGTGGATGGCTACTTCCAGCAGGATAATGCACCATGTCACAAAGCTCGAATCATTTCAAATTGGTTTCTTGAACATGACAATGAGTTCATGCCGTCTGCCGGAAGCTAGTTATTTTAGTCGATAGTAACGAATCTTTTTGGAAAAGTAGCGATTCTTTTTGAAAAAAGTAGCGAATCTTTTTGGAAAAAGTAGCAAATCTTTTCGAAAAAAGTAGCAATTCTTTTTGGAAAAGTAGTGTAAAAAATTTAATTATACATTTGTTAAAGTCTTATACATTTATTACAATGTAATTATACGTTTATTACAAGGTAATTATACATTTATTACAGTGTTATTATACATTTATTACAATGTAATTATATGTTTATTACAATGTAATTATACATTACAGTGTTATTATTAGGGTTGGGTATCGTTTGGGTTTTATCCGATTCCAGTACCTACTCGGTATTTTTTAAACGGTTCCGGTGCTTAAACGGTTCTTAAATCGGTTCTTAAATCGGTACTTAAGAAAATGAAACCGCACACACTTTATCAAAAAAATAATACCCTTTAATTTACAGGGCCAAACTGGACACATTAACTTAAATCTTTAAACAATATAAATACAAGTAACATATGGTAATAATAAAACCAATATAAAATAAAAATTCATATTTACATAATATCAAATGAAACAATATTGTATCAAACAATGTAATAATACTGGAGATTAATAGAGATTACTAACAGGCAGAGCTGCCAACTCTCACGCATTGACCGTGAGACTCACGCAAATGACCCTTTTCACACAGAAAAATCGCGGACAAAGAGGACACTGACAGACAAGACAGAGAAGGTTACTTTTGATATGGAACAAATCCACAGCTGTCAGATTCTGTCAATATTTTTACGAGATTCACACAATAAATAACGTTTTTGGCTCTTTGAAATGTGACAGATCGCTGTGCGTCAGTTCAAACGGCACGTGATACAGCAGCCTACAAATCCACTGCTTCTTAGCTACGCAGCGCTGAGTGAACCTATGAAAGAGAACATCTCTGGTTACTGGTGTAACATATCCCTCAATAGGGAACGGGACGCTGGCAAGCTCCTCGCGCTGCCGACCAGCTTCCTTTTTCGGCAGAGAAATCTGAGGAGCAGATGGCGCGCGCGCGCCAACATAGTATGACGACGTAAGTGCGTCGATGCGGCGCCCGCGCCATCAGCCAATGAATTGGCTTGATTCTATATGGGATTCAGACTATCGGCAGATCGGCACACCCAGAGGGCGTTCTGACACGTAATTTTACACGTGAAATGCAGCCAAACCTTGTGAGAAAGAGCGCGCATGCGAGACAGAAGAAACTGTGCTCCTAGCACCATGTAGCACACGCACGGCGGAGAGAGAGCGAGCGAGAGACCTTGTGTGTGTGTGTGTGTGTGTGTGCGCGCGTGTGTGCCTAATGAAATTAGGCACCGAAATCAGGCACCGAAATTTTCGTTCTTATTCGGTCTGGTTACTACCGTTTACGTCGGAACCGGTTCCCTATTGGCACCGAGTTTCGGTACCCAACCCTAGTTATTATACATTAGTTACATTATTATTATACATTTGTTACATTATTATTTTGTTACATTATTCTTTTTGAAAAAAGTAGAGAATCTTTTTGAAAAGTAGCGATTCTTTTTGGAAAAGTAGCGATTCTTTTAAAAAAAAAGTAGCGATTCTTATAAGTATCGATTCTTTTGGGAAAGGTATCGATTCTTTTTGGAAAAGTAGCGATTCTCTATGAAAAAAATATGGATACTTTTTGGAAAAGCAGCAATTCTTTTTGGAAAAGTAGCGACTCTTTTTGGAAAAAATAGCGATTCTTTATGAAAAAAGTATCGATTCCTTTTAGAAAAGTAGCGATTCTTTTTAAAAAAAGTATCGATTCCTTTTAGAAAAGTAGTGTAAAAAATGTAATTATACATTTGTTACAGTCTTATTATACGTTTATTGCAATGTAATTATACATTACAGTGTTATTATAGATTTATTACAATGTAATTATACGTTTATTACAATGTAATTAAATACATTAGTGTTATTATACATTACAACGTAATTATACATTTATTGCAGTGTTATTATACATTTGTTACAATGTAATTATACGTTTATTAAAATGTAATTATACATTTATTACAGTGTTATTATACATGTATTACAATGTAATTATATGTTTATTACACTGTAATTATACGTTTATTACAATGTAATTATACATTACAGTGTTATACATTTGTTACATTATTATTATACATTTGAATATTATTTTGTTACAATATTCTTTTTGAAAAAGTAGCGAATCTTTTTGGACAAAGTATCGATTCTTTTTGAAAAAAGTAGCGAAACTTTTTGGAAAAAGTAGCGATTCTCTTTGAAAAAGTATCGATTCTTTTTGGAAAAAGTATCGATTCTTTTTGGGAAAAGTATCGATTCTTTTTGGAAAAGTACCGATTCTTTTTGAAAAAGTAGCAATTCTTTTTGAAAAAGAAGCGATTCTTTATGAAAAAGTATCGATTCTTTTTGGAAAAAGTAGTGTAAAAAAATGTAATACATTTGTTACATTCTTATTTTACATTTATTACTATGTAATTATACGTTTTTTTACAATGTACTTATACATTTATTACATTGTTATTATAGATTAATTACAATGTAATTATACGTTTATTACAATGTAATTATACATTAGTTTTATTATACGTTTATTACAATGTAATTATTCATTTATTAGTGTTATTATAGATTTATTACAATGTAATTATACGTTTATTACAATGTAATTATACATTAGTGTTATTATACGTTTATTACAATGTAATTATACGTTTATTACAATGTAATTACCGGTATACATTTATTACAGTGTTATGATACATTTGTTGCATTATGATGTCCCTGCTTCTTAAACATTGACAGTTGTTGAGGGAAAAGGTTAATTAAGAAATATGTTTACATCTTGAATTTGAGCTGGTTTGGTTTATATTAAAGTTTATTTTGTCTCATTTTAAGCAATCATATGGAGGTGTGCCCAGGTTGAGAACCACTGATCTAGACGGTTTAAGCAGTTTATAGCTACAGTTTTTGGTTTGGATTTAATTGAGGGTAGATTAATTAACATTTAGATGAAAATGTGACCCCCTGTGATGTAAATTAGATTTCAAGATGATCAAGATTGTAATAATTCACAATGGATCACTCCTGATAACATTTCATGTATTAAAAGTAATACTGGAAACACTACAATAAGGTTTCATTAGTTAACATGAACTAAGAATGAACAGAAAGGCTACAGCATTTATTAATCTCAGCTAACATTTACTAGTACATATTTAAAAACAAAAATTGTATTTGTTAATGCAGTTAATGCACTGTGAACTCGCATGAACAATGATCAGCTGTATTTTTATTAATTAATGTTAACAAATATGAATAAATACTGTAA
The DNA here is from genome assembly GCF_029890125.1 of Rhinichthys klamathensis goyatoka. Classification (NCBI taxonomy): domain Eukaryota; kingdom Metazoa; phylum Chordata; class Actinopteri; order Cypriniformes; family Leuciscidae; genus Rhinichthys; species Rhinichthys klamathensis. The sequence continues at coordinate 678,366 of NW_026606585.1, forward strand.
CAAATGTATTGTTAGTCATGTTAATAAATGAGACCTTATTGTAAAGTGTTGCCGAAATACTCAATGCAATAACCCAGAAAGTGCAGCAGCAGCAACACAGTCAGTTAGTGAAAGCATGCTGCTGCTTCACTTACACACTTGCTTATGCATGCAGTGTGAAACAGGCCTTGCGGTAAGATTGGAACGCTCACACTCACCCCCTAATGTTACCATGGAAATAAGCAGCGGCCCTTGTAAGTTCCTCCTGGGGAACTGAGCACCTCCTGCTGTTGTTTCCATCACGGGTGGATCTATTGCGCACTGCCGCTGAAGCTGATCTGGGATGACTGCAGGTCTCGAGGAGGGCAGCGGGTGTCTACACTAATTACTACAGCCTAGGAGAACCCACTCTGAGCAGCATGATGGACAGACCGAGAGGATGTGGAGGGAGAAAAGGTGGAAGGACAGATGGAGTGAATGCTTATTTGAAAGAGTAAAAAGAAAAAGCAGAAATCAGAGCAGTTACGTGAGCAATGATGACTGGCTCCACTGGGCTTTCAACTGCCCTGCATTTTGGCAGCATTTAGGCCAAAATGTCTTCAATTTTTGATGACATTAAGTAGCTAAATCTATGTAAATACAAGGGTAAGGAAGGGCGGTAAAAAAGAGAAAACAAGCAAAAGGAAAGGGCAAGGTAGAAAACAAAAATACCGGTGTTAACAAGGCTAACCTTATATCATCTATCCTCAAGTCCACCACTAAATTAGTTTAAAGAAAAAAGCGAGAGAAAAAGATTTTAAACGACTTTTCTTCAAAATTAAAATGTTGAAAGACAATAAAGTCTTATGGTTTTATTTCATGTCAAATTTTAGAAACCAAATTTTTGTCTACTGTAAATATTTTCAGTGTTGCTTCACCTAAACGTTGACACAAAACATGTTTTCCTTTAAATAATATTAAATATGGTGACAAGTTGGCCACTGATGACAGCCCTGTGACAGTTTGCTTTTATGTCCAGGGTATGGAAAGGAAGAAAACGTCTCCGGTTACTGTCGTAACCTCGTGTGACAGATGTAACGTTCAGATAAAGGGAAGGAAGAGGACAGGGTCGGCTTGAGGAGACTGTGGGTGTTTATTCAAACTTAAAACTCTTTCAACATAAACAAAAGTCGTGCAACACGCGCTGGACAAAACAGACTCAATTCGCGGCAATCAGCTGTCACTCAATGTCTCTCGCTCTCGGCGTTCTCCTCTCTTTCTCTCCCGTCACAGTCCAGTTCACCCACAAGTCTCCACCGGTCTCTCTCAGTCATTCTCTCGTTTCCTCGTGGCTTTTATCCGTCTCCCCACGCCAATTACTGAAATAAGACACAGGTGTTTGTCATTCACACTTAACCCACTCACGCCGCACCTGTCTCCCGATCCTCTCTCCCGTCACAGACTTCGCTGAACCACGCCCCCCCCTGCCACACCTCGGTTCCCTGAGAGGCGGGAACGAGACATTACGTCAGCGTGACGTATATGGAAACTCCTCCCTTCTCCACTTTCGCTGAAATCTTATGGGCTAACGCCAGCTGGGGACAGCTGGCCAATTAAGCAATGAAGATAAGCCCTGAACGGGGTCAAAACACACCTAACGTAAGCAAGACAGTTCTAGTCAATAACCGCGTCGCTAAGAGCGCTCTCATCTGATAGGAGGAACTAGACCAATGAAACGCCTGTTCCGACCTTATCAAAATCTGCATATCTCAAAGCAATGGAACTGAAGGCTGCACTGAATAGGGCAGACACAACACAATAAGCACTCAAGCATGAGAGTTCAACGCATTGTCCACGGCGATTGCGGTGACAGCTGCATCAACTTTATTAACCATAACAGAGTTAGCAGCTAGGTAACTACTGCATAGCTGGTTAACAGATAACAAAACATTTTCAGTAAAATTCAACTCACCGAAAGTACGTGTAACTCTACAGAGGGTACATCCAGCTTGTAAAACCTGTCGAATGTGTTTTGAGAAAACCAGCCAGCTACATAAATCCTGGATAGACATACCTCTACCCCAGGTCCAAGAGGAAGCAATCACCCTCGTAGAATGAGCTCTGATGTTAAGGGGGCAATCTTTCCCCTGGCATTCGTAAGCCAATGCAATAGCATCCACAATCTAGTGAGAGTCTCTGTTTTGAAACGGCACGTCCCTTATTACATCCACCAAAGCACACGAACAGCTGGTCTGACTGACGAAAGGCGGCCGAGCTATCCGCGTATGTCCGCAAAGCCCTGACCGGGCAAACAGCGCTCTGAGCGTCGGCGTCACGTGAGGCTGACGGATCAGTAGAAAAGGCAGGCAGTGAAACAACCTGTGCTCTGAACGGTGTGTTGAGTGACTTCGGAACGTAGGCTGGTCTCGGCCGGAGAGTGACGCTGCAGTCGCCAGGTCCGAAACAAGTGCAATCGTCGCTCACCGAGAACGCGTGTAAGTCTCCAATGCGCTTCGCTGAGGCGAGATCAAGTAAGGCCGTCTTCGGGGAAGCTCCTCAACCGCAATCGAAGCTAGGGGCTCGAACGGTGGTAGAGGTAGAGCTCTCAAAAACAGAGCTAGATCTCACGGCGGCTCGGAGGGCGGCCGTGAAGGACACAATCTCCTCGCTCCCCTGAGAAATCTGATCACCAGAGCGTGCTTACCGATCGATTGCCTGTCAACCGGGGAATGAACAGCAGCAACAGCGGACACCTAGACCTTACATGTCAGACTACACGGTGCTTCCTGACCAGTCATCGCGTGCCGTCTTTAACGACGTGCGTGATGTCATCGAGAAGGCCAAACTAGTAGCGAGTGACTTCCGGAAACGAACGTAAACAAACAATAGATGAAGCGGTGAGTGTTGTATTGGCTGTCCTGTGTTCAGAAAAAAAGTAAAAAAAGAAAGAAAACCCGACAATGGACACGTTCCTGGATTGCTCGAAGAGGACAGTATGGGCTGTCAATCCTCCAAAGAGAACTTGAGGTAAAATATTGTTTTCTGTTACTGTTGCCACAGCTCCACGAACCTTTCCTCCATGTCATAACTCCACCTAGTAGCACAATCGTCTCTCTTTCGTTTCGGCATTTTTGAAAGTTGTGTACGGAAAAGCTTCTGTGCTCCTATTGGTCAACCTCATACATGTGACGGAACCCGTCGTGGACGACCGTTAAAAAAAATTAAACATGCTAGTCTTTTTGTCGTGATGTCGTAAAGCATCGCAGACGCGACGTAGGTTGTCGCCCACTATGACACTCTATACGAGATGATACGATCGAATCTTGCGTCCCGACGCCCGTTGTCGTTTACGAATCCCCACGACACCCTACGTCAAACGGATAGTGCCAAAATCGGGCTAAAATTGTGTAATCTGAACCAGGCATTAGCAACAACAACTGTGAATATACGCAGTTAGATCAGAATAGCCAGTTGCACTGAACAATACAGGGCAACATAACCATATAGACTCATATCAGTATGAACATAAACAGCGTCAGTGGCCGTAGCGACAACAACTGTGAATAGCAGTTAGTTCAGAATAGCCAGTTGCACTGAACAATACAGGGCAACATAACAGTATAAACACATATCAGTATGAACATAAACACAGCGTCAGTGGCCTTAGCGACAACAACTGTGAATATACGCAGTTATATCAGAATAGCCAGTTGCACTGAACAATACAGGGCAACATAACCGTATGAACACATATCAGAATGCACTGAGCAATACAGGGCAACATAACAGTATAAACACATATCAGTATGTACAAACACAGCGTCAGTGGCAGCAGCGACAACAACTGTGAATATACGCAGTTAGATCAGAATAGCCAGTTGCACTGAAGGATACAGGGCAACGTAACAACATAAACACATATCAGTATCAGACGGAGTCTTTCATCCCTCTTGAGCACCACGAAATAGCGACTGTGCACTTTCATTCTCAGAACGGGGCGTTTTGAGGCAAAGCTGAGCCGCGGCGCTTCCTGTGGTCCGTGTCGCTACATTCCTGGTCCCTAAGGCGAAGATCCGGCTCAGTGCGGTGGCGTTTTTGGCGGGCTGCTCAGCCGAACTTAGGCGGGACGAGGTGCCAATGAAGAGAGAGACCTTGACGAGTTCTGGAACGAGCAGCAATATTCGCGCCTTATAGCCTTCGTGCTTTTGCGCCTCAGAAAAATGCTCAGTAACTGACCCCACGGCATCACCAAAGAGGCCAGAGGGAGTGATTGAAGCCTTTCTTTTCCAGACAGATAAGCCATGAAACTTGCACGGCTTGGACTGCAAGCTGAGATCCGCGAACGGACGGGAAAAGATGCACGGCGACGGTCTCCTCGACGGGGGCGTGCGCACAGGGCCCTGGGCTTCCACCTCGTCCCTTTAGACACACGCACGCGACTTTGCCATGTGCTCGTGGACGTTGTGGAAGAACGGAGTCCTCCTCCTTAAAGCAGCCTGGTTGATATACCAGACCTAGTTACTTTTTTAAAGGAGCCTTCTGCGTCGAGTCCAGCGCGTCGGCGAAAATGACCGGTGCGTGGCGACAGCAGAGGAACATGAACTGCGTGGCAGAGTGGGTGCACGCCGATTGGGGTGCAGCCCACAACTTCACCACGTGCTCACGTACATCCGGGAAGAACTTTCTTGGGTTCTTCTCCTCAATTGCGGTCTGGCGGCGGCTCGACTTGAGGAACCACCAGTCCAGCTTACTTTCCACAGGCTCGTCCGGAGTGTTCCAAGCGAGGTCCAGCTCCGTGACGGCCTTGGCGAGGACCTAGACGAGCGCCTCCTTGAGGTCCGCAGGCCCTCTTGGTCGGGCGGTCCGTGAGACGCCCAGTCCTTTTCCGATGGCGAGAGCGACATGGAGTCGTCTTCCCCGCCAGCTCAGAAGGAAATGAAGTTTTTCGCGGCGTGAGTTTGCGTCCGCAAGCTGACAGCGTCAAACTCGTCTTCGGGCGAGGGAGGGCCCACCAGCGTCTCGCTGCCGGCAGTGGGGCACATCCCTGCTGTTGCCTGCTTTTTGGCTCTGAGGGCGCGCACTGGCAGCTCGGCCGGTGGGCGCACGTGCCGTCCGTGAGTGGCGCCTCGGCGTGGGCGAGGCTCAGGCAGGTGACACAGTACTGGTGAAGGTCGGGCGGGTCAATGAGACCCGCACATATCTGGCATGTAGCAGCCATCGGATGCGGAGAGGAAAACAGGGGGTGAGTAGTCCTCTATTGCAACTTCCACAATGACTTAAAATAAGATTTCTAGCGTGAAGATAAAACTTCTAGTGTGAAGAAAAAGATTCTGACATAATTGTCGTGCCTATGCATTTAATACTGCCCGCGAACCTGTCAGTATTTGCATGCTTCGCGTCAATTGGCCAGCTGTCCCCAGCTGGCGTTAGCCCATAAGATTTCAGCGAAAGTGGAGAAGGGAGGAGTTCCCATATACGTCACGCTGACGTAATGTTGAAGTTACCGCCTCAAAAGGGAACAGAATAATCCAAGTTGTTTCCTCTGGGAAAAGCGATGAAACTGCCATCATATTTATACCATGGTTATTGGAAACATATAGTTCCCTTTCAAATCGGTCTCTCGAGATTGCATAGCTACACTATTGGGGTTATCCCCCTCCTTCCACAAATACTGAAGCCTGATTGCATTTCGCCGGTAAAATTAACCGGCCAATGATGCTACGAGCTGGGGGAGGAGCCCCCCACTATATAGCTCTGCACTCACCGTCATTGATTCAGAATCTTTCTCCTTCACAAAGCATCACGAAGCAAGCATTGAATACTTCTTGCTGTTGACTACGCCTTAAGAGGACGTTTCACTCACCCTTCTGACCCCCTCTTCTCATGATCCGGCAAGAAGACATGTCGCGTGTGCAGTGGGCCGATCGAGTTCCCCGATCCCCACGTGCATGATGCATTCTGTCCACGCAGAGGCAGCGCTGGATGGGTCTGACTGTCTCTTCTGTGAGCAGATGACAGTCAAGTCAGCTCCAGCATGCACATCGTTCGAGGGGGCCGCCAATGTCGAATTCGTTCCGAGACCAAGCCGCGGGATCACGCTTGCTCTCCTCTGTCGATGGAGCCAACCGTTTGAGGTATACTAAATCGCCACCCACCGAGGATGCCGTCGAACGTATAACACAACGGTTTTCTATTTCGGTTTTCCATTTACCCATTGTTGGTCGCTCAGTAGGAAAGCATTATTTGGTTGCAGGGTTTTTGAGAGGGGCTCGACGGTTGCTCCGCTCTCGCCCTAACATGGTGCCAGTCTGGGATTTATCTTTGGTGCTTAGTTCACCATTTGAACCGCTGTATGCAACAGAGTTGAAAGTGCTCTCATTCAAGACGGCGCTTTTGTTCACATTAACATGTGGTAAGAGGGTGGATGATTTGCACGCACTGTCTATGGACGCTGCTTGTATGGAGTTCGGTAAGGATGACTGTATGGTAAGACTACAGCCCGGACGGGGTTATGTACCTAAAGTGCTTTCCACTTTGTTTAGAGTGCATCTTATATTATAACGCTGCAAGCGTTTGCTTCTCAGGATTCTATGCCAGGTTCAGTCACTTTAGACTGTCTGAGCAGCTGTTCGTCTGTTTCGGAGGCTGCACTAAAGGCCTGCTGGTTTCGAAACAGTGGCTATCCCATAAGATTGTGGAAACGACTGAGCTGGCATATGCTTCTAAAAATGAAACCTGTCCTTTTGGAGTTTGCACTCACTCCACAAGGAGTTTGGCTTCTTAATGGGCTTGGGCTAGAGGAATGTCGATTCAGGATATTTGTCTGGCACCAGGTCTGTCTTCACAAAGACTTTTGCTATATTTTACAACCTTTAGATTCCATCTTTTGCACCACTTGTTCTGCCTGTGCAGTGAGATGGCAGCTGTTCTGGATTGTTTTTTTTTTGGCCACACCCCCTTCGTAAGTGAGGCGGTTTCGACCAGGTCCAGTGTATTGTTACTTATTCCTGCTCTGCTATGAGCTGGGGGGCACTTATTTATGATTTATTGACTTATTTATTAGAGGAGGCCTATACAGTGGGGAGAACAAGTATTTGATACACTGCCGATTTTGCAGGTTTACAAAGCATGTAGAAGTCTGTAATTTTTATCATAGGTAGTCTTCAACTGTGAGTGACGGAATCTAAAACAAAAATCCAGAAAATCACATTGTATGATTTTTAAGTAATTAATTTGCATTTTATTGCATGACGTAAGAATTTGATACATCAGAAAAGCAGACCTTAATATTTGGTACAGAAACATTTGTTTGCAATTACAGAGATCATACGTTTCCTGTAGTCTTTTTAGATTTTGGCCCACTCCTCCACACAGACCTTCACCAGATCCTTCAGGTTTCAGGGCTGTCGCTGGGCAATACGGACTTACAGCTCCCTCCAAAGATTTTCTATTAGGTTCAGGTCTGGAGACTGGCTAGGCCTCTCCAGGACCTTGAGATGCTTCTCACTCCTTAGTTGCCTGGCTGCGTTTCGGGTCGTTGTCATGTTGGAAGACCCAGCCACGACCCATCTTCAATGCTCTTACTGAGGGAAGGAGGTTGTTGGCCAAGATCTTGCGATACATGTCCCCATCTATCCTCCCCTCAATACAGTGCAGTCGTCCTGTCCCCTTTGCAGAAAAGCATCCCCAAAGAATGATGTTTCCACCTCCATGCTTCACGGTTGGGATGGTGTTCTTGGGGTTGTACTCATCCTTCTTCATCCTCCAAACACTGCGAGTGGAGTTTAGACCAAAAAGCTCTATTTTTGTCTCATCAGACCACATGACCTTCTCCCATTCCTTCTCTGGATCATCCAGATGGTCATTGGCAAACTTCAGACGGGCCTGGAAATGCGCTGGCTTGAGCAGGGGGACCTTGCGTGCGCTGCAGGAGTTTAATCCATGACAGCGTAGTGTGTTACTAATGGTTTTCTTTGAGACTGTGGTCCCAGCTCTCTTCAGGTCATTGACCAGGTCCTGCCATGCAGTTCTGGGCTGATCCCTCACCTTCCTCATGATCATTGATACCCCACGAGGTGAGATCTTGCATGGAGCCCCAGACCGAGGGAGATTGACCGTCATCTTGAACTTCTTCCATTTTCTAATGATTGCGCCAACTGTTGTTGCCTTCTCACCAAGCTGCTTGCCTATTGTCCTGTAGCCTATCCCAGCCTTGTGCAGGTCTACAATTTTATCCCTGATGTCCTTACACAGCTCTGTGGTCTTAGCCATTGTGGAGAGGTTGGAGTCTGTGAGATTGAGTGTGTGGACAGGTGACTTTTATACAGGTAACGGGTTCAAACAGGTGCAGTTAATACAAGTAATGAGTGGAGAACAGGAGGGCTTCTTAAAGAGAAACAGGTCTGTGAGAGACGGAATTCTTACTGGTTGGTAGGTGATCAAATACTTATGTCATGCAATAAAAAGGCAAATTAAAAATCATACAATGTAGGGGTGGAACGGTACACAGAAGTCACGGTTCGGTTCATACCTCGGTTCAGACATCACGGTTCGGTACGATTTCGGTACAATGGAGTGAAAAGCAAAGCAAAAATGCAGAAGGCATTTTTATAAATGTCTTAAGCCTTGTATTTTTTTAAATAAGTTTTATTAATAAAGGCATAGAACCAGTTTATTTGTAGTGCACTGACAGTAGTTTTATATAATTAGTTTATTAATTAAATTATTAAAAAGACGAAAAGACCTTGAGATATGTTTGGTAATTGTACCTGAATGAATTTAAAATTAATTTGCTATTTCAGATCAAGATATTTTTTTTCCTTCATTTTAATTAACTAACTTTATTCTCATCTGAATTATAAATAATTGATTTCCGTATAAAATAATACTACCTTAAAAACTTTTGTTAACAGTTGTAGGTTACAGTTTGACAAGAGTTTAGAGTGTGACAAAAGCACAATGTTGTGTTTTATTGCGAGTGTACACAAATATAAGTAAACAATTTGCAGTTTTAATGATGTCCTGTATGAAAAAAATGACGGAGTATGTTTTTACGTTTCCACTGTTCGATCGCCCGTGCCTCTCACACACACACACACACACACACACACACACACACACACACGCACACACACACTGTTCATCGCGCGATTCGCGCCCGCGCCTCTCTCTCTCTCTCTCTCGCGCGCGTGCACACACACACACACACACACACACTGTTCATCGCGCGATTCGCGCCCGCGCCTCTCTCTCTCTCGCACGCGCACGCGCGCGCACACACACACACACACACACACACTGTTCGATCGCGCCTCTCTCTCTCTCTCGCACACACACACACACTGTTCATCGCGCCTCTCTCTCTCTCTCTCTCGCGCACACAGACACACACACACACACACACTCCTGCATTGCAATCTTGATCGCAGCCTGTTCATTGCTGCGTTCACAGTCACACCAAAAGCGAATAGAGCGAAATTTATCGCTATTTAAGAGGTTTTTTTTATTTGTACCGTGTATTCTGCGTGCAAATTCGTGCACCGAACCGTGACGCCCGTACCGTTTCGGTTCAATACGAATACATGTACCGTTCCACCCCTAATACAATGTGATTTTCTGGATTTTTGTTTTAGATTCCGTCACTCACAGTTGAAGAGTCCTACCTATGATAAAAATTACAGACTTCTACATGCTTTGTAAGTGGGAAAACCTGCAAAATCAGCAGTGTATCAAATACTTGTTCTCCCCACTGTATATAGCCAACTCACCTATGTTCCCCGACAGTTTTTTTGCATCCCTCCACCACCCCGTCTCCTCAATCTCGCCTGATTACTTTCCTAACCAAGGATACGGGGGGAGTACTCTGGGTTCGGGCCAAATTCCAAGCTCTGAGCCGTCCCCTCGGACAGCATGCCAAATACGCATACTCTTTACTAATATGAAGTCTCTACTATCTTTTACCCTAGGTGCACTAGGGGATGTGAAATGGTCAACGGGCTCGGCTCTATTGAGTCTGGCTCGTGTACTCTTCTCTATGTTAGGTTACAACACAGCAGGATTGAACGCGATCCCCAGCATAGCTAAGCAATGTCGAGAGACCAACTCGAAAGGGAACGTCTCTGGTTACTCTTAAGTTACCTCATTTCCCTGAGAGGAGCGAACGAGACATTGCACACGCTGCTGTGTTGTGCCTTGAGTCTTGTATGCCTGTCGAAAGATTGACAGTGAGCGCCGAGCTATATACTGTAGTAGGCCGTTGGCCAGTTAATTTTACCGGCTCCATGCAATCAGGCTTCAGTATTTCCTAGAACAGCACCTTTATTACTTCGCTGGTGAGAAATGTCATGTAGGTTTTAAGTTATTTAAACTATTTTACTGATAAAATCATCAGAGCAGCGCTGACAACACATTTCTGTACAAGTGTGTGTTCATACTGTATGTGTGCGTTTGAGTGGGAGACAGCTGTCAACATTTGTTTTTCAAAATCCGGGAGATTTGTGCGGGGACCGTTCGGCGCGGGGGGGATTGGGGTGTGGTGCTCGCTTCCGGGTTAAGCTTTCCGCGACTGCGCAACTGGGTTATAGGTTGCCAGGTTGAGATGACAAACGGGTTGAAATTGTATATGGTGTGTGGATTGTATGCATTTAATACAAGATCTGGCAACTGGTCAACATTAGACAAACATATTGGTCCGATTATTCATAAAGGAGTTTGGGCCATGCAAATTACGGGAGGATAATGTTAGAATATAACGTCAGGGGAACGTTAGAGGAAAACGTTAAAATATAACGTCTGGGGAATGCTAGTGGATAATGTTAGAATATAACGTCTGGGGAATGCTAGTGGATAATGTTAGGAGGGGAAAGTATTAGCTAGTTTCTAAATGAGCTGGCTGCTATTTTTCATAACAAATCGATCAATAATAAAAAAAGCAACATTGGCCAAATAAGGAGCCAGTTACAGCTTGCCTTATTGTAACACGTTACAGGTAAACAATTACAAGATGTATGGTACATTTTCAGTACAAGTACAAGTTAGAGCTATCAAGAGCTTCTTGAATTATTGGCCAAACAATCAAGTTTTCTCCATGTGTGAAAGTTGTTCTGTTCTAATGATAACTGATATTAGGAAAAAACTGGCCTTCAGATATTCCAAGATATGACATAGCCAAAATCATAGAGGCTGCATGAACTGTCAAGGAGTAGGAAATAAACTATTTTCATATAAGAATGTTAAATAAAGTTTGACTTCCCATGGCACTTTCAAATAGAAAATTCTGTCAAACTGATAAAACTCCAGATGCTTAAATAAAGTAAATACATCATATATCCTATTTAAACAAGTAATTGTTAACTATTACTTTATTGCAATTATGTTATTAACCAATTTTGCACGTGTGGATGATATAGATACCACAAAAGACCATTTTTAACTAAACCGCTAAAACTGTTCACACTCCAATGTTCAGACAAAAACTACACCCTTGGTTTTGGAGAGTCCTCTTCAGTTGGAATGTGTCTTGTTTTTGAAAGCACAGTTACAGGCAGCAAAATTACTTTTGGCCCTTTTCAGTCTGATTCACGAGCTGTTTTTCTCTGCATTGCTGGACCTGAGAAGCTGAAGCTGTTTTTCTCATTCTAGTTCACTTCAGTACTTCATAGTATATTACTGGCAAAGCGCTCGTAACAGCCCACCCGTGACCCTCTCCCTCCTGCTGTGAGCAAAGATGGCCAAATGTATATATATATATATATTTAGCCAATAATTCAAATCATGTGAGAATGTACGTGTGATCAACAGAAAAATGTGATCAATATAACCCTGCTAAGGTCTTTGTTTTTCATTTCAACATCAGTTTCTCTTCCTTTTCATTCCTTTTTTGACATTCCATCTCTTTCCTTTTCATCGCCCTCTCACTGGCAATGGGAAAATGTATTTTTTCCACTCAATTGCTCCCTCATCAAGAGAGTTCACTTGCATTGATTTAATAACCACAGGGTGACATTAGTTCCTTTGAAGACTTTCTCCCCTTTGATGGATCTTTTCCTCATCTGACCTTTTTGTTTCTCCTCCATACAATTATTTGAACTCCTGCAGGTCAAAAACAAGTGTTGCCGCTTGTCACACCTCACTAATTCAGCCAGCAGTTGAGTGATTTCCCTTTCTCTGCATCATTCATAAAAAAATGAAAATCAACTTCAAAAAAATGGCTAGTATTAATCATAATCGAACAGCAACGACCGCCAACACTCTCGTACAGAGAAATTTCATAGGCATATATTTTGGGCAAGTATCTCAAGCTCTTGACTTTTAAATTAACATTTCACTGATGGTAGATTTACTTTGTTTCCAAATACATTCAACATTCCTACAGGATTCATGATGCAAAATATCTAATGAATGACCAGCATAGGTGAAAACACTTAAATGTCATGTTCAAAATATATCAGTTAATTTATTTGTCACTTATTACTGCACACCTGCACTGAAAGTAAACATTACATGTAATATATTTTTCCATTTTCTGCACTAAAAACAAAATCAACACGTTTTAGGATTTTCATGAATTAATGTCAAAAAGCATCCAAATTTAATGAGGCTGAAGTAAAGCGTTTCAGTGCCACCTACTGGAAAAAGTTTGTCAATCAAACCAAGTCATCTTATCTTTTTTACTTCACTGAACTTCATGAAATGTCTTTCGAGGCATGAACAAAAGTTTGATGTACAATGTATGAAATGTATTAATGAAAGTGTTTGGTGCATCATCAGTTAACAACAGGCAATAAATATCCATAAATTCAGAAAAATTCATACAGAACCTGTCCATGCCACTTCAGACAAAGGCTTTAACTTAACCTGATTATAACACTTATACTGTTAAACATAGAGATTCTGTATTTCACCTGTTTTTCACAGAAGCATTAGGCATGTATTTGGATTGTTTGTGTGGTCTCTAGAACCTGCTGAAATGAAGTTCAGATCTGTTTTGATGTGCGTGGTCCTCCTCTCTGGATCTCCTGCATAATGGAGTGGACCACTTCAGATGTAGTACACTGACCTCCCAAATCAGCAGTCTGCAACTGCAATGAAACAAATGACCATACAAGCTGTATGAGTACAGAAGAGACATAGAGATATAATACAGCAGACGTGTTTGAGTAACATTAACTGATTTGGCTTATCATAGGCAAAGTGGAATGGCATGCAATCATACAGCTGTTTGACATAATGAGATTTAGCATGTATCATACCCGAGTTTCAGACAAAGTTTTCAAAACTGCCTTTCGAATCATCCTGGCATATGCGTGAAGCCTAGGAAAGGAAAAGACAGCCCAGACATGAACAATGCACAGTTCTAATCATGCAGCAACTTTTTCTTGATTTGTATGTATAATTATGGTGTATGTCATAATGCATGAAGGAAATGAGGATCTAATAACTGGAATATTGGTAAAAGGTCCAATGAAAATAATAAAATTAATATTCATACACACGCACTTCAAGTGGTCCAGCATCACGCATCCGGCCAGCAGTGTGGCCGTGGGGTTTGCAATATTCTTGTTAGCAATGCTTTTCCCAGTGTTCCTTGTGGCCTGTATAAACACAAATAATACCTCATATATCCTCTAGTCACTCCGACAGCTGACATATCCAGTGCCTGCTCTGTTCATTCTTACGCTCTCAAAAACAGCACAGTCCTTGCCGTAGTTGACTCCTGGTACCAGACCTGGACCTCCAACAAGTCCAGCACACACATTGCTCACCACATTTCCATAGAGATTTGGCATCACCATCACATCAAACTGCTGGGGCTTAGAGACCAGCTATACAAAAAAAAAAAAAATATATATACATATACCGTACAACTTATAATGTCCTATAGAGTAATTATGTTTAGCTTTTTATGGGTCTGTTTTTAAGCCTTTCTATGAATACTCTACCGTTCAAAGGTTTGGGTTCAGTAAGATTTTTAATGTTTTTTTTTTCTTGTGCTCACCAAGTATGCATTTATTTGATCAAAAATACAGTAAAAACACAGATATTATGAAATATTACAATAAAAGTTTAATTTATTTATGTGATGCAAAGGTGAATTTTCAGTGTCATTACTCCAGTCTTCAGTGTCAAATGATCCTTCAGAAATAACTAATACTGATTTGATGCTCAAGAAACATTTCTGATGTTTAATGTTTTTATTATTATTACTTTTGAACAGTAGTGTGAGCAAATTAGCTTTTGATATAATCTCCATGTACAATGCCTCTTATTTAGTCTTTCAATTAAAACTGTTATACTGTCCCTATACAAATGAACTCAAAATAAATAACTAGATAAATATATTGTCAGAAATGATGCTTAAGCCTCCAAAGAATAGTTATAACATAATAATGCAATAAAATATCATTCACTTATGTAGTTCCCCATTTAAATACCTGCATGGTGGTATTATCCACAATCATGTCATCAAACGTGATATCAGGATATCCAGCTGCCACCTCTTTACAGCACTGCAGGAAAAGGCCGTCACACAGCTTCCTATAAAGCAAAAGAAAAACAATCCCAAACTCATTCAAACTTGTACCATATTAAACCAATATTTGAACAGGATTCAACCATTCAAAAGTTTGGGCTTGGTAAAATGTCTTTGAAAGAAGTCTCTTATGCTCACCAAAGCTGAATTTATTTGATCAAAAATAAAGCAAAATATAAATATTATGACATTTTATTTCAATATATTCTAAAATTCCTGTGTTGTAAAGCTGAATTTTCAGCATCATTACTCCAGTCTTCAGTGTCACATGATCGTTCAGAAATCATTCTAATATGATCAAGAAACATTTCTTATTATCTGTGCTGAAAACAGATGTGCTGCTTGCTATTTTTGTGGAAAACATATGTTTTTTCGGGATTCTTTGATGAATAGAAAGTTCAAGAGAACAGCATTTATTTGAGATAGGAACGTTTTTATAATGTTTTTATTTATTAAATACAAAATATTTCTATCACATTTGATCCGTTTAATGCCTGCTGAAAAAGTATTAATTTCTTTCAAATATATATATATAAATAAAATTAAACAAAAAAAATCTGACTGACCCCAAACTTTTGAACAATAACGTTTAGGCAGATATGTTCTGAAGCAGTATTTTGCCTGATGAATTGGCTGAAAACAAAGCAGGTAAGGACAGACTCTCACATGATATTAGCTTTGTGTACTGCTGTGACCTTGCGGCGACCTTTCTCCCTGGCCAAGTTAAAGGCATACTCAGCGATCCGCAATGAATTCACACGTGTTATGATCTTTAGACTCTCCACCACCCCGGGAACATTCTGAAAGTAAGAAGATTTAAACTTGAGGAATGTGTGTTCAGTACCTGGTGTCCTCAAACTGTAAGAGACCCAAACACACGGACCTCATGCTCCAAGCTGCTGTACTCTCCTTCAGTATTCTCCCTAATGATGATGACATCAATGTCTCTGTGGTGGCTCGGGACTCCGGGAAGAGACTGACAGTGCATCACGTTAGCATACAGGTCCAAAGATGTACTGTGGGAGAGTTCAAACAGTTTATATAAACTCACCCTCTGGACTTATCATAGATAATCAAGTAAAGAAAAAAATACATTTAAACATCTTACCGAAGCAAATTGTTCCGGGATTTATGAGATGGAGGAAGGTTGTGATTAGTCTCTATGTTACCTGTAAAAGAGTATTACCTGTAATATAATAGGACTGCGAGCACCGCTATTTAATTATGATGATAAAGTCCATTACTTCTATGTTAATGGGAGACACAACAGGCAAAAACAGTGTTTTTTCATGCATCTATCAATTTTGAGATTTTGGGCTTTTTGGCTTTTCACAACGTGTTTTTTCAGACTAGTGGACAGAAAACATCCAAAATACACTTTTAACTGTATCTTTTATTGCACTTTATCTATTTGCGTCTGTAGATTTCAATTACAGTATATATCTTTAAAGGCCGTTTTCTCAAAATGAGTTTTCCCTCCTACATTGAACCAGAAATCTCCACTTCAGTAGCACTTACATTCACCAAACTTTACAGTTTTATTCTTATTTATATTCTGAAGGTTTTTACCGAGGGGTTTGTTCATATATAATTTTCCTGATTTTATACAACATTTTATTCCTAAAAAATGGATATTTAATTTTGGCTGTTGACAGTATTTTCTGATTTGTGGAGTGATAGAGATATCCAAAATCCCTTCAGTAAAAATCTTTGACTAACATATAAAAATAAATGAAACAAGAATTTTGAACCGGACTTCATCCGATGTTCAGATTTTTGTTCTAGAAATTAACAGTTAAAGAGCATATTGCAGGTAAAAAAAAATATCTAAATTTATATATAACCTTGTATGAAAATACCATATGAAAAGTTAATGCAGGATTTAAAATGTTTTAAAACGACATAAGGGCACTAATTTAGTAGATAAAGTGAGCTTGGACTGCTTGTAAAAACCAACGGCTTTTTTTTCAACATCGCGTCATTTTACGTCACGTCAGGGAGCCTCCGCCTCGGCTCAGTGCAGAGTAGGCTGGTATTCAGTGAGAGCAGTCGTGAGTCAGTGTGTTTTAGGTAGTTTTTGGATTTCAATTTATCATCGTCATGGTAAATTATTGTGTTTGTGGAGGTTGCAAAAACTCCGGCCTGTCAGGACATCGAGTCCACAGGTTTCCATAAGAAAAAGGACGGTGCTGTATATCTTTCGTGCCTGGTGCGGTTTGTGCAGGTGAAGAGACGGGATTTCTCTTCCGCATCGGCTTCGAGAAACGCGGTCGTGTGTAGCGTTCACTTCAGATCGGAGGATTATCATCCCGGCTATATGATGGAGTTTAACATGGGATGCCGAAGCAATAATATTGATCGTCGTATACTGTACCAATGGCATCAAATAGTGTGATATAGGTAGTCATGCCCTAAATAGAGGCAACTTGTAGGCTAATTGAAAAACAAAACTATACTTGAGTATATTTCTATTGTAAGTTACTAAAAACATACTCAAGTACATTTTTAAAACATATTTTTCACCTGGGTTATAACATAAACAGAAAATTAAAGATTTGAATATTTAAACAACCTCTACCCTAAACATAGTAATGTCTGCTGGACTGATATACGATGGTAATAATCTGTACAATATTGTGAGCACAGTGTATATCGTTAGCGAACGTGTATCTATAAGCACGTCTCTCACCAAGACACCTGTCCTGTTCTCCACTGGTTCTCCTCACACCACAACTCAATGTGTCTCTGACCGTTCTGTCTAACATTAATCCTGGCCTGTCCCTACTCTCTTGGCAGCATAGCAGGCTCAAAAATTGTATGGCTGTCGTCCGTCATACGAGTAAGTATTTCCTCAGCGTCTGAAATGTCATTGCGATCCATTGTTTTCCTGTTGTTTGAATCGACCGCTCTCCCGCCCGTTACGTCACGCCCGCCACGCCCATTTTCAGACGCGGAAGTAAAATTTTCTCACAAAAACGACTCCTGTAAGCTTGTGTAGCGTATTTATAAGAATATTTTAAAGATAATCTAGTTCCTACATTATTTTTCTATACATTGACTCGTTGGGTCCTCTAACCTGCAATATGCCCTTTAAGTGGCCGATTTTAAAATTCTTTACCATTTTGTCTAAAATTAAAAATATAATCAATTATTTTAAATGCTATGTGAATTTTGGCATGATTTAAAATTGATATTGATTTTCAGATTTGCCAAATATTTAAAAGTGTTAATAAATTGTTGTTAGTAATTAAAATAGTGTTTTTAAATATGTACTTTAAGTGTGTGCAAGGTAATCTTGTGACAAAATGTAAAAATAGAGGAAATTAGCATGAACAATTAAAATATCAAGAATTGGCCGACAACTGATGTGTTACTAATAGATTTATATCCCTTATATATAGCAAACATTTCTAAGGTTAATGAACCATATTCTCATGCTCACCCTTAAGTGCTACTCCATTACGTTTGATTGCAGTAACAGCATTATTGACGTCATCCTCAGAGGAAGCAGCCGAATTCACATTGACAACCTCAAAGTCCACAGGCACACAGCAGAATCTGGGAATATTGTTGAATGCTAAAAACATAAGAGGGTTTCTTTAGTGTTCGCCGGTAAAGTCTGTTTATAGAGAGCTTTCTATTCAAACCTGAAAAGCTCTCTGACGTGGTTCAACAGTTCTGGTCCGATACCATCGCCAGGGATCAAAGTCACTGTGTGTCTCCCTCCATATTTAGCAGGTGGGGGCTGATGGGTAAAGATGCAAAACAGACCATTGACAAAAGAAGGGTAGAAGCAAGGGTAAAGGTCAAGCTTACAATATGAAGCCAAACCTTAGGTACAGGAACTATTACCACTACTTGTCATTTGTTCATCAGCTTTAAATTCTACCAACACAATACTACTAAACACTGCCATTCAAAGGTTTGGGGTCAGTAAGATTAATTTTTTTTTGAAAGAAATTAATACTTTTAATCAGCAAAGATGCATTAAATTGATAATAAGCAACAGTAAAGATATTTATTATGTTACAAACAATTTCTATTTTTAAATAACTTCTGTTCTTTTGAACTTTCTATTGTAAGACTGGAAAACTGGTTAAAGAGAAATTATCTGACCACTGGTCTCCGAAGACAAAGGACCTTGCTTGCAAATTAACATGTGAACAACTCTCTCACACACACACACACACACACACAGCTTCCCCCCACTCTTGCAGATCACCTGAAACTCACATAAGAATATATGTATGGTTTTAATGTGAATGATTATCATTAAGGATTGTGTTTAGTATCATTTTAAAGGTCTCAGGGTGGCTGGTACGAGTGTCTCATTCCAAAAGAAGTAAAACAAAAGGTAATAAGGTTATTAAGAATATAGAAATATCCTTTACACAGAAGGGTTTGTCTTGGAGTTAACACCTTCTGGCCTTTTGTTTGAATGCAAATTACAACTAAGCAAATGGTTACCTACCAGTAAATTTCCACTGGAACTTACATATGAAATGAGGTCATGGTATATAAGGAAATGCAACTGAAAGATCAGGGCTGTTTTCTGTATCTCAGATCAGCCCGTGAGGTTAGCTCATGTAGTTCTTAAATGTTGGGATTGCATCTATTTCTCTTATCAGAGCATTTGATGTTTTGTATTGATGATCTTTGAACTGATTATGAAATTGGCATAATACTTTTACCTGACATAATAAATTGTTATATTTGATTATTCTAACAGACTTTGATATTATTTTCATTGGAGTTAAAAGAAACAGTCAAACATTAACGTATACTTAATGATGCACAGATATCATTGAAAAACACTTTCATCTTATGGAGTCAGATGAAACGAGTTAATACATAAGACAAAATATATTATATTTAATTAAAAAATCCTTTTGCCATTGGAAGAGACGGAACGCGCGTTGAGACCTTCACCGCTAATTTGAATGCCGCCCTTGGATCGAATTAGACGGACTTACACTATTCATCAAAGGATCCTGGAATTCTTTTTATCGCGGTTTCCACAAAAATATTAAGCAGCTCAACTGTTCCAACATTGATAATAATAAGAAATGTTTCTTATGCAGCAAATCATCATATTAGAAGAAGGATTTTTGAAGATTCATGTGACACTGAAAAACTGACGTAATGATGCTGAAATTCAGCTTTAACATCACAGGAATTAATTACATGTTTAAAATATATTAAAATAGAAAACGGCTATTTTAAACTTATTATATTTCACAATATTGTTTTTACTGTATTTGTTTTTTTTATATATATAAATGCAGCCTTGTTGAGTATGAGAGACTTCTTTCAAAAACATAAAAGAAATCTTACCAATCCCAAG
The DNA here is from genome assembly GCF_029890125.1 of Rhinichthys klamathensis goyatoka. Lineage (NCBI taxonomy): Eukaryota > Metazoa > Chordata > Actinopteri > Cypriniformes > Leuciscidae > Rhinichthys > Rhinichthys klamathensis. The sequence goes on from NW_026606585.1 coordinate 698,198, forward strand.
CTTAAAGGGATACTCCACCCAAAAATGAAAATTCTGTCATCATTTACTCACCCTCAAGTTGTTGCAAACCTGTATGAGTTTCTTTCTTCTGCTGAACACAAAAGAAGATAATTTGAACAATGATTGGAACCAAAAAGTTGTGGGGCACCATTGACTTCCATAGTATTTTTTTTTTTTTCTACTATGGATGTCAAGGGTGCCAAACAACTGTTTGGTTCCAATCGTTCTTCAAAATATCTTCCTTTGTGTTCAGCAGAAGAAAGAAACTCATACAGGTTTGCAACAACCTGAGGGTGAGTAAATGATGACAGAATTTTCATTTTTGGGTGGAGTATCCCTTTAAACGGTAGTTCTAGGTAAAACATACATTTTAATAAACCATATGTTTTTTCCATATAATAAAGATGATTTCATATTTTTGCTACAGCTAATATTTAGGGCCAAATTACCATTACATACAGTACGCTCAATATGTGATTGTAATTAATTTATATATTTAGCTGTTACAACTAATAAATTGCCATATTGAGATTAATGCACAAAAACGTTGGCATTTTATATTCTGAAACTGTAATCAAATACCTGTCAGTGACCTGGATGTTTGTACCTGTCGATGATCTAAATGTCAAGCCCAGACATCACTAATCTACCACACATCCTGTAAGCACATATATAGTTTGCAGAACCAGTACTCACAATAGTCTGGTCACGATGAGTTGATGAATCAGAATGAGTAAACAGGAGTGGTTAGTCAGAGGAGAGAGTCAAATCCATTCTGCTTTGGTTATGCTTACACAAATCAGCTTACAAGCACAAGAGAGAAGCAGAACATTGGAGGTACAGTGGAGCTGCATTTAAGTCCTTAAAAAAGATTTAATATTAAATATTTTTTAACTACAATAAATATATTACCTCTCTCTACAAGGAACCCTAAGTATAATTAGGTCATTTCAGATTAATAGGGAGGAAGAGGGAGTGAGGTGACAGTAAAGGGTTGCAAGAAAAATAGTCATGCTGTAATCGTTAATTATAATGCGTATTATCGTAAATTAAGGCTTTAGTCCAAAACTTACAGTAGGCCTATATGAGGACTTCTCCCTCTGGCAGCACACTTTCAGCTGACATTATTTAGAAAAAGGAAAAATGCATCCAGAGACAAAACATTGTTAATGTTAGCTGGTCCGTCATAAAATAATTGCAAAATTTTCTGTAAAGTCTAATATATTTCAATAAATACATCAATGAAACCTCTGGCATGTAAGCAGACATGTCCTTGTCAGAGAACGTACACCACACCTTTCTTTCCCCGACCTGACTTTGACGATAAACTACACGTGCTTGACATTTGTTGATTGATGACACAATTTAAGCGGAGGCTTACTTTCCATAGCGTGCACTTTAGTCCGGTCCATGGCTGCTGCAGACGCGTAGAGGAGAGGAAGAGCGCTGGTCTGGCTGCTGCTATGAACATTTTGCATTGAGTTCAGCTTTTGCCGCTCCAGCATCAGCAAACAACCCGAATTGTTGAGCCAGCAGCGCTGTTGTTCCACAACAATCAGCTGACACAAAACTCAAGAATTAACTTTTATAACCAAACACATTTTGCCTTTGGCGCGCTCTAGCGTCCATTTATATATATATACACTCACCGGCCACTTTATTAGGTACACCTGTCCAACTGCTCGTTAACACTTAATTTCTACGCAGCCAATCACATGGCGGCAACTCAGTGCATTTAGGCATGTAGACATGGTCAAGACAATCTCCTGCAGTTCAAACCGAGCATCAGTATGGGGAAGAAAGTTGATTTGAGTGACTTTGAACGTGGCATGATTGTTGGTGCCAGAAGGGCTGGTCTGAGTATTTCAGAAACTGCTAATCTACTGGGATTTTCACGCACAACCATCTCTAGGGTTTACAGAGAATGGTCCGAAAAAGAAAAAACATCCAGTGAGCGGCAGTTCTGTGGGCGGAAATGCCTTGTTGATGCCAGAGGTCAGAGGAGAATGGCCAGACTGGTTCGAGCTGATAGAAGGGCAACAGTGACTGAAATAACCACTCGTTACAACCGAGGTATGCAGCAAAGCATTTGTGAAGCCACAACACGCACAACCTTGAGGCGGATGGGCTACAACAGCAGAAGACTCCACCGGGTACCACTCATCTCCACTACAAATAGGAAAAAGAGGCTACAATTTGCAAGAGCTCACCAAAATTGAACAGTTGAAGACTGGAAAAATGTTGCCTGGTCTGATGAGTCTCGATTTCTGTTGAGACATTCAGATGTTAGAGTCAGAATTTGGCGTAAACAGAATGAGAACATGGAACCATCATGCCTTGTTACCACTGTGCAGGCTGGTGGTGGTGGTGTAATGGTGTGGGGGATGTTTTCCTGGCACACTTTAGGCCCCTTAGTGCCAATTAGGCATCGTTTAAATCCCACGGCCTACCTGAGCATTGTTTCTGACCATGTCCATCCCTTTATGGCCACCATGTACCCATCCTCTGATGGCTACTTCCACCATGTCACAAAGCTCTAATCATTTCAAATTGGTTTCTTGAACATGACAATGAGTTCACTGTACTAAAATGGCCTCCACAGTCACCAGATCTCAACCCAATAGAGCATCTTTGGGATGTGGTGGAACGGGAGATTCGCATCATGGATGTGCAGCCGACAAATCTGCGGCAACTGTGTGATGCCATCATGTCAATATGGACCAAACTCCCTGAGGAATGCTTCCAGCACCTTGTTGAATCTATGCCACGAAGAATTGAGGCAGTTCTGAAGGCAAAAGGGGGTCCAACCCGTTACTAGCATGGGGTACCTAATAAAGTGGCCGGTGAGTGTATATATACCGTACACACACACATATACAGTAGCCTATATATAAATATATATACACATATACAGTATATATATATATATATATATATATATATTTTTTTTTTTAATACCAGTGTGTACAAAATTCGTACAAATACAACTCACAACAACTACTAAAACAAATGATTAAACAAAAACATATACAAGGATATATCCATTTGTATCCATCTTGTCGAGCTTTTCAGTCATGACGTCAGTTTGTAGCAATAGTATCCAGCTGCAGACCCGCAGCACCACCAGTTTCAGAACCCCAGCGCCAGAACCGGAAGTAGGGGCGGAGCTTACGTTCTAACACCAGCGCCAGGACCGGAAGTGAGGGGCGGAGCTTACGTTCTAAACCGAGTAACGCCACCTAACGTTTTGGAGCGTAATTTGCTTAGACACGAAACGGCATTATTACACACGAAACGTCATACTTTATACGTATTATAATGATAAATTAAGGTATAGTACAATAAGCATTTTAAAACAATGATTTTGTGTAATATAATTGTATATAGTTATCCGTTTCATTGTATTATGAGAGTTACTTCCTGGTCATGATGGTAAAAAAAAATAATAATAATAAATTTTATATAAAATATACTTTATTTCACAAGAACATGTGCAGCATGCATTTTTCTTTATGTAAAATAATGTCCAAAATCTTTGAACATTCGGCATTGTTTTAAAAGAAACAATAAAAATGTACCGTAAAACTTCAAATAATAGCCGAGTCCCAAATAGCCGATTGTCTCTTTAGCCTACACGCCTGGTGTGGCTGCAGGTTTGGGTCAATAAAGGCCGGTCTCAAATAGAGGTCGGGTCTGTTTTTTAGTTTCAGGTTGTATTTAATCTTCTAAAACCCGTCAGATCGTCCGCTTTTTGGCGGCCGCCAAAGCAAATTTGTGTCCCGCCAAAGCCAATTTTGATCGGTGAGTGATGTAGAAAAGAATGACTGCTGCGCATGACAGGGCGCTTAACGAGCAGAGAGAGAGAGAGCCCTGGCCGCGCGCGCGCACTCTGTCTTAAAACAACACGAGCGCTGTCTTGCTCTTTATTTGTCACATACCAGTTATAGTTCATACAACGAGCAGTGAAATGTAAGTCTGGTATTCCTATAGACTCACTGTGTAATATAAACATACCCTAAATATTATTTAAAAGATGCAACAATTTTAAATATTTTAAAATACTTGCAAAAATAACCTTGCTTGTGTCATTGTCAATAATTCCGCCCCTCCCTCACTTCCGGTTCTGGCACTGGGGTTCTGGCGCTGGGGTTCTGAAACTGGTGGTGCTGCGGGTCTGCAGCTGGATATATCTCGTTTGTAGGCCAAACCATGGGTTAAAAAAAAAAACGGTTTTCGATTCATTAAGGTCTGTCATAACATTACTTGAAAACATTCACGGTTTATGCTACAACACAAATGACATACATCCATAGCTCAAACGTTAGTATTATTTTTTTTTTAAGTTGCTAAGGAATACAAATATACCACAATTGTGAACGTGCTTGACTCATACACCAAGACAACCATTGTAGCTCATAGACATATAAAAAATGTATTTGTAGGCCTCTCCTTTTGAAGCAACTTACGCTATTAAAATAAGCATTCATTTGAATTGAATTGCTTTGGATTTTATAAATCATGTAGCCTAGCTCAGACAAACGAACCGGTTGTAGATTCTTTTCCACACTATTTGGAAAGTAGGCCTAGAATGGTGATGATTTTCATTCAAAATAAAACATTAGCCTACTTGAAAATCGTTTTTTCTATTATTATTATTATTTTTTTCAAAAAGAGAGCACAGATTTCAACTTTCGAACATAAAATGGCCCTTTCTTTCTTTCTTTCTTTCTTTCTTTCTTTCTTTCTTTCTTTCTTTCTTTCTTTCTTTCTTTCTTTCTTTCTTTCTTTCTTTCTTTCTTTCTTTCTTTCTTTCTTTCTTTCTTTCTTTCTTTTCACAATATTGTTGCATTTAGATCAGACATATTTGAAACCCTGTACCATACATAATCTATTTTCTTCTGTTCAATGTGGCAACGAAAACCTGTGGCAATCCCTAAATCAGAGATTTTCAAACCTTTTGAAGGACTAAATGCTACATAGCTATATTTTCATATAGCCTAAAGACCCATTTGTACCATGCGAGAAAATAATAAGAATATTATAAACATATGTTGTTTCCCAAATTAAATAACTTATTTTTTTGTCATTTTAATGAACTGAACAAAAAACAAACAAAACCTAGCCTATTAAAATACCTATGATGTATCATGTTAAATTGACAGTAGGTCTATGTTTAAAAAAAGGAAAAGTTTTTCATGTTACATACTATTAGAAAAAAGATTTTAAAGTCAATTCAAATTGTATATTGCTTTTTCAAAGCATTTTGACAAAGAATAGATGAGATGAACACAATATTTCAATTACATTTTTTTATAACTTGCTGTCAACGACTGTCAAATGAAATAAACACTGACAAGTCAATCAGAATGAAAATTAAAACAGTAAATAAAGGGAAAAAAAGTTAAATGTGTTGAAAATGTTGTTAAACATTATCAATATGATATCTGACAGACCAGTCATTTGTTAAAAAAAATATCCTTCTCATTTCTGCAGAGCCCCTAGTAGGCTACTCTTGCAGTCCATTGGCCCTAAACTGTTTATTCCCACACAAGTTACACAATGTAAGAACTTCAGAAATTTTAATCTAGCTTTTCCAACTGAACCAATTTTCTTCAACTTTTGAATGAACCGGTCCTTTTGGATATGGCATGCTTCGGGTCTGTCACTTTGCTGTATGGTAGTTGTAGTCTTTTAAGCAAACGTCCAGATACACATTCAGACAGAAATAAACTACATCCCCCAGGCTCAAGGCACATCGCCCCTCCCACTTTCCTCAGCTCGCCTCCACTCCCACTTTCTGTTGGTCCGCGGGGAAGTCGCAAGATGGCCGACGTCGCATGAAAGTATGTTCCTCTCCTCAACATGAAGTCGTGAGTGAGACAGAGAGCGAGGGAGCTTACGTCGGGCTTTTGTTTTTGTTTTATTTTAGTTGTTTTACTTTATTTTCCCCTTAATTATTCATCTCATTCCGAATCGCAGCAGCCCCCGATTTGTCTCGACTAGTTGACGCGTCAATCACGCCGGGATCTGAGCTAACTGGCTAAGTGCGCGAGCTAGTTTGTTAGCCACAAACTGTAGCTCTTATAACTGTTAACCAGTACAGGACATACTGTATCCACTACCAGCTAGAGTTAGTTTTAATTACCTAACGGGCATGTTCGATGGCAACGGCGTAGTTGTTGTTTAGTTTGCAGCTAGATGTGTTACAAATAGGATTATATTTTGATGTTACCAACATTGTCGACATCACAACTGTAGCGTGCGCGCCGTTATCCTCCATCGTTACGTTGTAGATCGTTACGTGCAACATTGTAATTGATGAAAATAGAGAGACTTTAGCGGGATTATAATATTGACACCGTAAGGAATGGACACAGATCGCACTTACACGACCAAATGTAATAAATAGCCACGCGTATCTGGAATCTTACAGGGGGTCGGTTGACAGTTGCATTTGTCGGATGATTTACCAGACATTTCAGGTCTTTAGTTATCCAACTATAACTGGCCAGATCTAGTTCTGAACACATAACCAAGAAATTAACTTCTTAACTAGGTTCATCCATCTCACGCGCATAGACAGACACAATATGGGAGTTCAAGGCTTTCAGGAGTATTTGGAGAAACGCTGCCCTGGGGCGGCAGTTCCAGTAGATCTTCTCAAGCTCGCCCGAACGGCAGGCCGTCAGCCCCCACACCATCATCACCATCACCACCACCACCACCACCATCCCCATCATCCAAGCTCACTGCCTCCGCCTCCCCCGCCAGCTCGCATTCTGGTCGACGCAGACTCTGGCCTTCAGCGGCTCTACGGGGGCTACCAGACCGACTGGGTTTGTGGAGGCGAGTGGAATGCAATGCTCGGCTATCTGGCGGCGCTCTCCCAGGCCTGTTTGTACCAAGGCGGACTGGAGCTGGTGGTGGTTTTTAACGGCACGCTTGGGAAGGATCGCTGGCCGGAGTGGGCGCGGCGGGCACAGGGGCAGCGGCAGACGGCCCAGCTCATCGTCAACCATGTCGGAAGCAAGGCCACGCCCCCTCCGCGGGCCTGGTTCCTGCCCCCGGCCTGCCTGAGCCACTGTGTCCGCCTCGCCATGTTCCGATTCCGCGTGCGGGTGAGTGGCCTGATGCCCTCTTCGAGAGGAACTGTGGCTTGTTGTATTTCTATGAATTGTCTTCCTTCCTTACTTTTATATATGCAACGTGCTTTAAATGCTTTGTGCTTTGCTTCTGTAATTTCAGTTATTTGTGTCATTGTAAAAAAAAAAAAAAAAAGGTCAAAAGTCAGAAATATTCATTAATATTAGTTAAACTACTTTTAAAGCTGCACTCGTGCAAAGTTTACACATAATCTAGTAGGGCTGTCTGTCACTAACTAATATTTTGGTAATCAAGTAATCGGACGATTATTTTGGCGATTAATCGGATGTTTTTTTGTGGTACAAATAGACCTAAGCAAACAATTGCCTTTAAAATGACTTAAAATACATGTATAATAAAAATGAGGCAATACTATTTGGTATTATAAGCAAGTGATCATATGGTTTTATAGAACAACACTGTTAAAATACATAATACAATATACATAATTTTAACAATCAACTTGTGTACATTAGGCTATGTAATGTTTTATAACAAATGTCTGCAGAGGCCTAGTGTTGTTACTAGGGGTGTAACAATATATCGTGCCACAATATATCGCAATACAAAAATGCAACAATACGTATCGTTAATAGTGACAATATGTATCGTGGATCGTTCCCCCAAAATAAAAATGACTGTGTGAGAAAGAAAAAAAAAAAAATTCAGAGTTTTAGTGTTTTAGTACTACATTAAACTACTATACATAATGTTGATTATAATGCAATGGGGGAATATTTGTGTGTCCTGATAATGCCAAATGTCTTTTGTTACCAGTAAAAAGTGTCCTACATTATTTTAAATATATCTAGTCAGTGACAGAGTGCAAGCATATTCGTCTAAAATAATTCTGTATTTTCAGCTTCAGAATCATTAATATTTTTATTCTGGTGTCACTATTGTCCTTGGGTTACAAGCACCAAGTCCAAACCTATTCATTTAAACCCACAATGTAATATCAAAGTTAGCATTTTAATCAACAGTACATTTTTTGTTAACCTTTTATCATATGTCTTGGAGTATCGCAATAATATCGTATCGTGAGTTCAGTATCGTGATATGTATCGAATCGTGACATGAGGGTATCGTTACACCCATAGTTGTTACACTTTACAGCAGATGAAATCCTTGTTAATATTGGCCAAAGGACATTTAATTCAAATGTTCAACTTAATCTTTAATAGTTGGCTGTTATATTTTTATGATAGAAAAACGCTACAGCCACTGTAATTTCTTGAACAAGAATATGTGGACATCAAAACGTGCAAACTCAGAGTGAGGGTTTAAACTTTTTATTTTGAAATCTCTATGAACAGTTTGCATATTTAGAAACATACTGATGCATTCCACTGTGTTAAATCTGATGAAATGGCGCACATTGCGTTCCCAGATGAACGTTATAAGCAACCCAAACTCACGGAATATGTAGAGATGGAGTAGTCTGAGATGCACTCTTCACGCATGTAAATAATAACAGTTCATGTGGATCAGCATTTGTGGATCAGCATTTGCATTCCGTGGAATGCTCAACTTCCGGTATTTTGTCAGTTACTTGACAAAGGTAAATTGCAATTGAGGATTTTTTTTAAATTGAGTACTCAAATTTTATTGAGGAATCATGACAACCCTATAATGCAGTGAATCATTTTTAGAAAATGTTTCAAATGATCTTCATGTGAGTCCAGGCAAAATCAGTAGCGCAATAAAAGCTGTTTTATTTCACGTGTTACTGTTAACAACTTAACTATAGTTAACATAAAATATAGACTAAATGAAATGTATGCATTCTTATAGTTATTATTTTGCAGTAAATGTAAAACTTAGAAATAAACTTAGCCTACAGAAATACACTTTTTAATAAAAAAGAACAATAATTCAGTTGTTACTGTACAAAATAGTTTTGGTTATTATTTTCCTGATAGTGCAAGTAATGTTTATTTTTTTTATTATGAAAAATGTCAAAATTAGGTATAACTGGAACATCATTTTATATTTAAAACAGAAAACAATGTGGACTTTGCCAGTTTGCCACCTCATTTCAGGACACTGCACGCGACTGGATCACAGGACTAGTCGAATACTACTAGCTTTATTTTAATAACCCATGGACACTTTTGCTGGCAGAATAACTTAATCATGGCTAACAGTTGGTTGCACATTTTCTAGCTAGTATGTGTTAGTGTTGTCTCGATACTGGAATTTTTACCTTCGACACAGACAGTACCCTGAAAAATATATATCCATATTCCATATACAAAAATATATTAAATAAAATTTTCGATATTCAATACAATTATCCTAGTATCTAGTTCACTTTTGACCAGAGTCTAAATATTTTCTTATCAAAATAAATCTATCTGAGATACCTGACTGCGTGCTAGTGTTGCGGAGCGGGCGTGTTACGGATACGTGGTGTAAATTTTTTAGCAATCAAAAAGAGTGTCTAATTAATTGAAATAATTTATTATGAACCATTAAACTTATACAACATTCAAAAAAAATATATGAAAAAAAAATTCACACTAACTCTGTGTTGTGTTTTTTCTGGTAATAAAATGTAGAAATAAAACACAAATTTTTTATCAAAACAATGGTAGGGGAAACACTGGAATTGATTTGAGACATGTTAAGGTGTTTCCATTCATTTTCTCACCGAATTGCACAACATTCAAGCCAACATTTGCGAACAAAGTTTTACTAGGCAAAATGGATTGCACCATAATAACGTTTCCATCCGCGTTTATCGCATAAGCCGTATATCGATAAAGATAAAATCCGATGAGACCGATCGTATTTCATTTGAGTCGATATTCATGAAATTCAATTGAATTTTACTGTTTCCATGAGGCATTTTTTATTCGATATCACTTAATGCGGATAAAAACGTGTGGATGGAAACATAGCTTGAGACATCGACATGTCTCTCAGTTTTCCTCCGGCCTGAAAACAGCCGGCCAATCAACGAACAGAGGGCGGGCTGAGAGCCGTGACGTAGACGCTAAGCACCGAGTTTAAGATTGTATTTTAGGTTAATCGAAAACGACCGCGGATATGGAGACACGGGATGCAATTCGCTCTGTTGTGGAGAATATTCCCGGCGTTTCCAAACTGAAGCCCGAACAAGAAGAGTGTTTGTTAAACATTTTGAATGGAGGTGATGTTGATCTCACGACAGGTTTTGGGAAAAGTTTAATTTATCAACTATTACCGATCGTCAGCGAGAAACTGGGCAGGCCAAAGGCCGGCAAGGCGATAGTTGTGATTGTGTCCCCGTTGGTTGCACTCATGGAGGATCAGGTTAAGGAGGCAGCAAACTCGGTCAGCCATGTTCACTCCGGTATTTCGCTCGATGGTTTCGTTTTCGCATCATACATGTGTTTACAGTGGAAGTTCGATGCGGCTGAGCTAGCGAATAACACGTCATAACCAAACGTTATGTGATTGGCTTATGGGTAACCAATGATTTTATACTTCAGACAAGCAATTAATATTGTAATACAACTGCACTGTAAAATAAAATAAAAAGATTATTTAATAAGCATATTAATTATTTTACTTTACAGTAGTAAAATGTCAATACTTATGACATTAATTCTTGCAAGTTAAGGAATTAACCCTCAAGCTTTTATTTTTGTGACAGTGACAACACGTTTATAAACTCTTCTCATTACAAATCTGTGTGAAATGCTGTAATCATCTATTCACAGAAGTGTTGGAAATAATGTGAATATGAAAAAAAACTGCATAAGCGGTGCATGTTAAACTTGCAGACAGAGATGGAGTTTGCTGCATTTACTGTGAACCGAGCCACTCAAGTGTAAGAACACAGCGATGCCCTTCACTTTGAAACACGCAACAGAGTGACTATATACTTAATTTAAAGACACTGCGAAGCAAGAAAGCTCAGCTGGTTCCAGTGTATCGATACTGAAGAAAATGATAATTAAAACAGTTTCAAATATTCAGAATCAATATGTATTGTAAAATCTATACTTTTGACAACACTGTGTTCCAAGTCAAAATTACATAAGCAAAAAGTGACTGAATGCCCCTTTAAATGAATGGTCACTCACAGTGTGGTTTGATCAAAAGTTCAGAGCAATGGGAGCTTGTTACATGGTCGTCTTCCACCCTGCTTGTGGTGTAGGTGGTGCAGACCCTGGAGGACCACCATCAGGAGGTGCTATCCCTGTACAGAGACTATGGTTTTCAGGGTCTGATCGCACAGGACTCCGAGTTTGCGCTATGCAACGTTCCAGCCTATTTCAGCTCCCACGCTCTCAAGCTCTCCTGGAATGGCAAGAATCTGACCACTCACCAGTACCTGCTATCAGAAGCGGCTCGCCAGCTCGGCCTCAAGACCCAGCACCTGCCAATCTTTGCTGCTCTTCTTGGTAAGGAACACTGCAGTTTTGTTGTGTCCTGGCATGTGACTTTATTTTTTAATAACATTGTTTAGTTCTAAATGTGAGTCTTCATCAAAATCAGGTAACCACATTCTACCAGATGAAGACTTGGCTGCCTTTCATTGGAGTCTTCTAGGCCCAGAACACCCTCTTGCCTCCCTCAAGGTGCTTATACAATGTCATTTCACATATTTTAAAATATTTTTAATCTTCTGTAATTGTAATTGATAATATAGACTTATGCATCAGATTTATCACTATAACCCCTTTTAATTTCTTCCCTTTGTTCAGGTAAGGGCTCATCAGTTAGTCCTCCCTCCATGTGAGGTTGTTATCAAGGCTGTATCTGAGTATGTGGCATCCATCAAAGATCTTGGGAATTTAGATTCGGTGGCCAAGGATGTTTTCAAGCAGTCACAGGTGAAGCATGGCTGTGTTAACATTTGCATTTTCGTGTACTACTTTGTATACTTTTACTGTACTGTTGTTGTTATCTTAAAAGCTCATCCTAACATGGAGACTCCCCATTTTCTAACCTCTAGTCACGTACAGAAGACAAATTTGAGAGGTTTAAGAAGGCAGTGGAGTATTTTTCAGCGGCCAGTAAACCAAGACCTCTCTCCATGGGACCTTCTCCTTACCTCTGTAGGTAGAATGTGGTGTTTGAAGACCATTCACTGTACATGCACAACCTTTTAAAAGTTTGGGGTCAGTATGGGTCAACAAGGATGCATTAAATTGAACAAAAGTGACAGTAATTTTAATACACAATACAAGATAAAAATGTGCTTTTCACAAATATTAAGCAGCCCACCTTTTTTCAACATTAATAATAATAAGAAATGTGTATTGAGCAACAAATTAGCATTTTAGAATATAATGTAATGGCTGCTGAAAATATATTCAAATAGAAAAGTTGTTTTATAAGTTATAATAATATTTCACAATATTGCTTTTTTACTTGGTGAGTACAAGAGACTTCTTTTATAAAGAAAATATTACAGACCTCAAACTTTTGAACTATAGTATATGTTTAGTTTCCATTGTTTAGCTTTCAGCGGCCTTAAGATAAGCTCTGACATCATATTATACTCATACAATGTTAATTTGGTTTCTCTTGACTCTTCTCTCAGTTCCAGGCTTTGGGCCTAATCAATTTGGCGGACCTCCCGGCCACATGGGGGCGATGCAGCCTCTAAAAGCTCAGGTAATTATTTACTGTACAGTAACATAACATAAAAAGGTCTTTAGTCTTGTGGTTTGCGCCATTGCTGTCAAAGAAACTAAAATCAACACGTTTGTAGACTTGTTTTCCGCCAAAATAAAAGCTCACGGGTTTATCTCTTGCATGTAAAGAAATTAGAAATTATTGTATTTTTTTTATACAATATATGGCTATTGTTGCCATAGGAATAATATTTTTATTAGTAATAGAAGTATTATTATTAGAAGTATTATGCAGTGTAATGTAGACACTATATCACAACTAAAAAGAGGTTTGAGTCCTCTTTAAAGTTCAGGTTCAATGCACAGACTTTTTCTTATTTCAATTTGGGTTAGAGCTCTTAATTTTGAACTCTCAAAGTGCACCAGATTTATGCCCCCGAACAGATTCACAAAATCCTGTGGGAAACACTTCAGATGTTTAGTGCTTCAAATCACATTTATTTTCCAGAAACAGATTTCAGCAAGTCACTTTTTGCTGTTCTCCACAGTTTGGCCCACCCCAGGTGTCAGGTGTTAAGGTGCCTTATCCAGGTGGGCTCTACGGACCCAGCCCTGTAACTGGTCCAGCCCTTTCATGCCAGAACCCAACTCAGCCTCTGCAGGACTGTAATGATTCACTAGTTGGGAAAATGGGCTTTGCTGATTGGTCTGCTCCATATGATTCCTCTCAAGATGGCAACCGACAGCCCAATCATCACACTGCTGCTCCCACAGGCCCCTCCCCCTCATCATCGTCGTCTTCAGATGGGGAGGAGCATAATGACACCAGCACTAAGTGAGTCCACTTTGTACGGAATCTGTTCATTGTGTTGTACCTGTTTAACTAGCAATCTAGTATTCAGAGCAAAATAAATATACATTTTCTGTCGTAGTCATTTGGCTGACAAGTCCACAAGATGGGAAGATCCCAGTGGACGGGGCGGCAGTGGCTCTGGGGACGGCCACCATGGTAACGGAAGTGGGCCGTCCATTCCATCATTGCTGTCCATGCCAACACGAACTCACATGGACATCACAACTCCACCCCTTCCACAGGTCAGTGCCGAGGTGCTGAGAGTGGCAGAGCACAGACACAGGAGAGGACTCATGTATCCACAGATCTACCACATCTTGACCAAGGTACCGTAGTCACACAGCATGTGCGCACAAATAAATAGCATTCTGGGAGAGTTTCAGCCTTAATATTTTTCGCTGCTGAATATGCAACGGCACAGCCAAAAAAAAAAAAAAAACTTTAGTTGTACAGTTTTCCTTCACTGAAACCGTCAGAGGGGTTACACAGTGACTCATTTATTTATTTAGTTTTTCCTTTACGTCAAGTCTAACTTAAAAATGAAACCTCCTTGTGCACCTCAATTCAGTATCAATACTGATGTTTATATGACAACATGTTTTTATGTACTTCAAAAATTAATAATAAAACTGTGTAGTATATTTAAAAAAAAATTAAATAGTACTTTTATAATAGTAGACTAAAATTGTTTACATTTAAGATGGAAAATGCTCTGAAATATTCAAAAGTAGCTTATAATACCTTTGAGAGCTCTAACACTCTTCTCTCTCTGTCCCTTACTCTCCATTTCTTCCCTCTCTTATTTTCTGTCGCCTCCCAGGGGGAAATGAAGATGCCAGTGTGTATAGAGGATGAGTGCAACCCTGACCTGCCTCCTGCTTCTCTACTTTTCCGTTCTGCCCGCCAGTATGGCTACGGGGTGCTGTTCAGCTTGGCTGAGACCCAGCGAAGGCTTGAGAGACTGGCCATGCGCAAGCGTAGTCCCATTGACGGTGAGAGGGAGGGTGGGCATAAACCTTGTGTAGATGAGACTGTAGAATAGCATGTTGTAAGTGTTGTCACAATACCAAAAAATCAATAGCCGATATCAATACAAGGAAAATTTTGTGATTCTCAATGCTTATTTCAGAACAACAGCAGAAATTTGTGCGTTATTTAACACAATAATATTTAGATTAAGTATTAACAAAAAATTGTCTTAATTAATTGTGTTAAATGTAATTTATTTAAATAGTAATAAGAACATTTCCCGATAAGAAAATTTGGCCAATATCTTAAAGCTGATAAATAATGGATTATTTCCATCAGCTGAGACACTTCAGATGTGCACTGTTCACCATGATGGTTTTAAATTGCTTGAAATATGATTAAAATCACTTTGAAGGAAAATACAGTTAAGTGCAACATGTGCAGCGCAAGTCTTTCATATAGGCTACATGAAATAACCGTAAAACTTCAAATAATAGCCGAGTCCCAAATAGACGCCTGTCTCTTTTACACGCCTGGTGTGGCTGCAGGTTTGGGTAAATAAAGGCCGGTCTCAAATAGAGGCCGGGTCTGTTTTTTAGTTTCGGGTTGTTTTTAACCTCGTCCGCTTTTTGGCGGCCGCCAACGCAAATGTTTGTCCCGCCAAAGCCTTTTTTGATCGGTGAGTGATGTAGAATAGAATGACTGCTGCGCTTGACAGGGCGCTTTACGAGCAGAGAGAGCGCTCCGGCCGCGCGCGCGCACTCTCACGTCTTCAAACAACACGAGCACTGTCTTGCTCTCTCTCCCTCGCGCATATTAAATCAAAATCAATTGACGCGATAGTAAAAGGTCGGAAGTTTCACGTGGAGCAGAGACTCTAAGCCTACACTCAATGAACAACATCTCAACACTAAATTATAAAGGCCTGTCTCATATAGACGCCTGTCTCAAATACAAGCCGGTGCAGTTAGACGATTTGGGAAAATAAAAGCCCGGGCTACTATTTGAAGTTTTACGGTATCATGAAAACACTACTGTAGGGCTGACTTCTAATAGTCGAGGATTCGATTCGGAGAGGTCTGATTCAACTATGAACCTCATAGTCGAATAGTAGGGAAGTGTTATGTACAGGCCCGTCGGAACAGGACAGGCAAACCAAGCAATTGCTTGGGGCCCCGAGCTGGACTGGGGCCCCAAGACAACGACTGTTTAAGAATAAAATGCAACGACAAACTGTGAGCGCCCCTTTGATAGTCAATGCAGTAAAGTGCAATGACACTGTTATCGAAATCCCCCTCAAGGGGGCCCCCTCAGTAGTCGCTGACAGTAGCCAGCCAACCACGTGATCTCTGCTGCCGGCAAAATACAAACCTCCTCGGGAGTTATCATGAAGCGGAATTATGCTTCAGGAAGCCAGAAAAGAAAGAAGAGAAAGGAAGAGAAGGTTAAGAAAAATACCAGATGGTGGTAAAGTAATAAATTACACTGCATAAAAATAGCTCTACTTGTCTTGTACAAATGGTGTAATTTTGCAGCAGGTAACATTAGGCTAGCAAAAATATGTTTATGTTAGCTACCTGCCTGACGGCAAATGCTGCTTGTAACGAACAGTTAGTGCAAAAATTTTTCCGAACGGACGGAATATGGTTAACGTTACATACTGTAATATGTTTTTTAACGGTTTAAGGAGTTCCAGAATCACTGTTTATCGTATTTAATGACATGACATTGCTATAGCTAATATGTTTTGATGAAAGTGGCATAGCATAACTATTCCACCGTGATAATCTATTTACCAATGGGGGTTAGGAAAACCACACAATAAATTCCGTGCATCAAACATTAGCTTGGGATGTTTTTAAGCATTGGTAGTGAAAGCAGCATCCCTTCCCTTCTAATCTCAAAATTGCTTGGGGGGCCTCCATGTCCATTTTGCTTGGGGCCCCCAAATTCCTTCAAACGGCCCTGGTTATGTAACCAATAGGGGTGTGATGGTTATTATATAACCGTGAGACCGACGGTTATAGTTGAACACCGTCATTAGAACTCTATAACCGCCAAAAGCGTGCTATTAAAATATTTTTTACAAACATCTTTTATCATAGAGAATGTTTAAATACTAATATATCGTCTTACGAGGGAAACGGAGGCGGAGTTAGTGGTGCTTCAGAGGCTGCTACTGCTGGAGATGATTCGGGAGAGGTCTGTGCACCTTTACCGATCAGAGCGCGGGCTGACACGGACTGTAAAGCCTTGTTTATACTCGACGCGTCCGCACGAGCGCGAAGGTGCGTGCGGCAATATGACGAGTTGGGTGCGCAAGACCCCATTTCGCTTGGCTGTGTGCACGGCTTTTTTTGTAACAGCGCGCGCGACGCCGCATCCGAGGATGAACGACTTCAAGCCGAATCTGCCCGAGCATGTACGTCTCACCGCACTGGCACGCAGTTTGCGCGTCTAAATTGCAAAGTTCATTGCAAAGTTTTTTTGTTAAGGTTTTGTTTACTGTGTGTGATTTATTTAAAACAATTTATTGTGATTTATTTTTTGTTGTTTTTTTGTTAAGGATTCATTTAATGGAAAGCACATTCACTTCTAGTTGTCTTGCTGTTCATTTAAATAAACGTAGAGTGAGTTGTCCTATAACAGACGAACAGTTATTCAACTGAACGTCTGGCTGCTATCTAAAAAAAAGAAAAGAAAAAAAAAAGGTTCGACTATCAGTCGACTACGGCAAAATCTAACGAATCAGATTCGACTATGAAAATCCTTTGTCGAAAACAGCCCTACTTTACTGTATAAGAATGTTGTGAATTCTTTGTACATCCATGTTTTAGCGGGTTGTTACTAGGGGTGGGAGAAAAAAATCGATCCATCGATGCATCGCGATTTACTCTCCAACGATTCTGGATCGATTCTGAGAATTCCAGAATCGATTCTGACTGAGCTTAGTTTTTAACCAGATGTGCGATGACGTTGAGTTTGCTTTAGAAACACCCGTATTCTGCTTGCTTCCAATTCCTCACACACATACACCACTCGAACCTTCCGTAAAATAATCTTTCATAAAGTTCGGAAAGGTTGAAGCGAATTACAAGGACATTCATAGGCTTCATTGCACACGCTGTGAGAGACGCGCGCTTTCTTTGATGTTACACTTGAAGTGTGCTGTCTCGCCCGTCGGTATTTTCCTTACAAATGCTCTACGAAGTCATCATTTATGTGGTTTGGAATGCAGTGGACTTATATATTTAAAATATGAACCTCACTAACAGAAGGCTGCTTTCAATTTCAAATGCTGACACGCGCTTTTTGTTTGTTGTTTGTTATATATTTCTATGCTTTGTTATATTAGTTATATTAGTTTAAAATTCTTAACATACAACTGTTTTAATAAAAACAAATTAATTTGTAATTATTTTTTAAAAAGTACTTAATTACTTATGTAAACTAATGAATTAATAAGGTGGGGGAGGCAGATAAAGAATCGTTTTGGAATCGGATCGTGACTCCCAGAATCGGAATCGGATCGGATCGTGAGGTGACCAAAGATTCCCACCCCTAGTTGTTACTGGATAAACGCATCCAGAAGTTACACCTTCATGACTACAAGTTCACTTGTGCATTCGCAGCCTTTTGTTTTGTGCAATTGCAAGTTTTAATATTATGTTTATTTTGCATATATATCTCTGATTTATCTCATATAGGATGCATTGGGTTAAGAGTTAACCCACTAGCAAAGCGCTCCAGTTTACTGGCGATCATCTTAAGCTTCAGTGCATGCAGCTCAAACAGCAATGCACAACATTAATAACTATGATTGTGACTGTCATATTACATAACTTTATAAAGAGAACACTATTGCAATAAAATGTTGTGAATCCTTTGGGTTTAGTTGCCGTACAGAGCGTTGTTACGAGAAGAGCGCATTCACAATAGGAGTTATATAGATTCTAACTACGTAATTTGCGTTATTTTGTGCAGTTATAAGTTGTAATATTATGTTTGTTGCATAAATATCTGATTAATCTCATATAGGTTTCGTTGAGTTAATTAACCCGCTAACAAAGCACATCAGTTTACAGGTGTTTATTCAGCTTTTCATTATTCAGTATTGAACATCCCTAAAATGCAAATATTTGTCTGACCAGTGAATTAGCTCTTGTTTTGTGTTGCTTTTTAACAATGCAGGTATTTTGGCCTACTATGTCTCCACTAACTGAGAGGAAGACATCGTCAGAAGATCAAAATCAATCTAAATCTTGTTTCTGTTTGACTCTACAGTTCCCCCGGTGATTGTAAAGGAGTGGTGTGCCAGTAAAGCTAAATCTGCCCTGACCCCAGAGCTCGTTCCAGCCCTGTGTTTCCGCGAGTGGACATGTCCCAACCTGAGGCGGTTGTGGCTGGGCAGAGCCTCAGAGGACCGTAGCCGTCGTACGCGAGCCTTTCTAGCCTGCATGCGCTCTGACTGCCCTGCCCTGCTCAACCCGACCTGTGTGCCATCTCACCTGCTGCTCATGTGCTGCGTGCTCAGGTATATTTGTGAGATGTTTCTCATTGGACATATGGTTCACTCCACTCTGAAAGACTGGATTAGTAGGTCAGCACTGAATCTGAGTAGCTCTGGGTGTTTTGAACAGTAATGTGTGTTTACAGGTATATGATGCAGTGGCCGGGGGGTCGCATTCTTCAGCGCCATGAGCTTGATGCCTTTTTGGCTCAAGCTGTGTCCAACCAGCTCTATGAGCCTGACCAACTTCAGGAACTCAAGGCAAGTTATGTCTCATTAACTGTTGTCATACAGTAACCACCTATTATTAGGGCAAAAACTGCAGGATCTTTTAAAGCTTCTCTTTTGTTGACAACAGCCGATTTACAAGTGCTTCTCGTTACAATTTTAGGAAGATGGTTGCATTCCCAAATGCACGTTATAAGCGACACAAATAAATAAAAAATCTGCCAGAAAATGTATTCTATTAATAGCAAGGCTCTGATTGGGGATTTAAAATCTTGACATTTGGCAACCGCAAGCATCATGGCTCATAGTAGGGACTTGTTAAAAACAGTCTGTAATATTTTGACTCCTTTTTATTCTACATAAACAAAGATATTTGGGGTAAAGTTTTTATTCTTTTATCTACATTTTAGTCTTGTCTTTTTTCGGCAACGTTATTTCATGTTGCTATACCGTAAAACTTCAAATAGAACAAAATAGAAAAGTCCCAAATAGACGCCGATCTCTTTTACACGCCTGGTTTGGCTGCAGGTTTGGATAAATAAAGGCCGGTCTCAAATAGAGGCCTGGTCTGTTTTTTAGTTCCACGTTGTATTTAATCTTCTAAAACTCGTCAAATGGTCTGTTTAAGCCAGTTCAATGGTGCAGATTGCGCACGCAAAAGAGAGCCCTGCGCATCTGGGCGGGAGCTGTTAGCTCAAGAAAGACAGGCAGAGTTAGCGGAGGCAGGAGAGGGAGAAGTGGAAGAGAGCGACGAGGAGGGGGAATTCGCCAATGAACTTGTAGTTGAGGATCGCAGTGATGATGATAGTGATGAATATGGTCATTTTGTATCGCATGATTGCAGTTGTTTAACAGGGTAGCCTTCATTCTTTCTTGTTGATGTGTTTCGGGTTCATAGGCTCGAAGGATATTACCGGTAACTTGTATTGTTCAGCCCATGGCTGTCACATCGTTTCGTTTTTTTTATGCTGCCAATAATCTAAAGGGGGTCGCACACCGGACGAGAAGCTCCGCAGCACGTCGCGTCTATGACAACTGGAGGTATCGCACACCGGACGCGCACTTTGTCAGTTTATGGCCAGCAATATTGTTATGTTTAAGGACATTATGGAATTAAGATCATGTCTGTACTAAGTTATGATTGTACTGTACAATTAATTACAATCGTTGCTAGGTCTGCAGTAGGGCTGTAGTCAACCAAAGAAATCCTTAGTCGACCAAAGTCTTGTCCTGCACAACGATTAGTCGACAAAAAAAAAAAAAAAAGACGCGATGTTTTGATTGAACATTTTTTAACAATTGTCATAGAGCATTTATAAAACAACAACGAAAAAACATCAAAAATACATAAAACTATAATAATAATACAATTCTTTGAAAATTAAGTGATTTTTTTTTTAACTGCAAAAAGTGAGGAGCACTGTCCTAGGTCTATAGTGACAGTCACAATCGCGCACCTGACCACACCACACGCTACAAAAAATAGAACTGCTATCTGCCACAATGAAAAATCCTAACAAAAGCTCTCGTTTATACAGGCTGTATATTCTTCTTTACTTTCAAAGCTATAGGTTAACTTTTGTCCAGCCTATCTAGGCGTTTTAAAACAAACACACACAAAAACCCAAAGAGCCTAAAAAACAATCCTAATAATAATAGGCTTTATTGTAGGACCGCATATAGGTTTATTTTCGTTTTGTTACATTATTTAGGCTATTTTAAAATGCGTCAAGTGTACAAATAAAAACAAAAATATATCAAGAAAACACAATCTATTGAGTCAGCATGATAAAGCCGTTAAAGGGACTGCTCACGTCTTTTGCGCGCTCAAGTTCGATTTCAAATGTAGGCGCGCGGTGTGCGCTAATGATGGAAGCAACGGTCGCGGTGCGACGCGCTCTTTTTTTTTTTTTTCCAAGTGCATCCACGCCGCATCGAGATACAAACATATAGTGTATAAAAACATAAAAACCGAAACAAGTAGCGTTCTAACTGAATGAATACAGCTAAACTACCTATATCCCTTACTGAGCACGAAGCAGCAGCGCAGCCAGCCACAGGTGCGAGCCGAGTGTTCTATGTGTGTGCGCTAAACTGTGGCGCTGTAAAAAATAGCCTAAATTAAAGCATTTAAAGTTGGGGATAAACCATAGGCTAATTATATTTAGAATACAGTAATATTTAACTGCTTATAAAGGAATAAATATCAAGGAGTAAATCATTGAAAATTTCTAGATTGGTAAAAAAAAAAAATGCAACTGGTCGACCAATAAGAATGTCAGTCGACCAAGACGGCATCGACCGACTAGTCGACTAAACGACTAAAGTTGACAGCCCTAGTCTGCAGTCTGAACACACTTTACCTCAGAGTGTCCGTTAACCGAATGAATTGAGAATATCACCTGAAAATCCAATAACATCAGCAGTTTTCATTCAACCAGCTGATTTCTGTAAATGAATGTAAAACTAAATCAGGGTCCCCGCGGGTCCTTAAAAAGTCTTAAAAGGTCTTAAATAACATTTTCGGTTTTTAAGGTCTGAAAATGTCTTAAAATCTGAAATTTCCAATAAGGAGGTCTTAAATTTCACGTACGGAGAAGGAGACAACAACACATTACAGACGGTGTTTACGACCGTTCATGCTTACGGTCGGGTTGCCAGATTTAAATAATTAAATCCCCAGTCAGAGCTTTTCTGTTAAAATAACACGCTTTCTACCCGGTCTTGTCAATAGTATCTGGCAACCATGCTCGCGCGCGCTCTCTACACTGCTGAAGAAGCGCGGATGATCTGAAAACACTGACAAGTAAGCTGGAGTTCAGTGATCTTCATTTGAGATTTTCTACTTACATTAATTAAAGTGTCATTCAGTTGGTCTTTATTCTGTCACGAGCCGCTTGCGCTGTTTGTGTGACTAAATCTGCGATCAATACAGGCTGATATCCAGCAGTGTTTTTAATGTTGATCATATTATTGCATATTATTGCTATTTTGCAACAAAAGCCACGGCAGCAGACAGTGGTGATTCGAGAACGAATCTGTGGCTTTGAACGAATCGTGAGATTCAATGACCCGTTCATAAATACAGCCACTTGCTTTGTTACCATAGACTGTTGTGTTTGATACTGAATGAATGAATGACTCGATGACGGATGACTCACTCATAAAGACAGTGACTTACCGCCACCTACTGGCGATTTTAATTTAATGTTAAAAAGTATTACCTCGTTTTTACCATCATTGCATATTTATTGAACATTGTTTTATTTAAAGCATTATTTCTTTTATAAAAGTATTTATAAAGGTAAAAAATTAACTGGAAAAAATCGATTAAAAGGGGCAGATATTGTCCCTTAATGGAAAAGGTGTGACTGCAGTCTAAGTGCAAGAGGGGTTACGGCACTCTAAAAAATTGGAGTACCACTGAACTAAGGAACAGGGATATGTAGAATTGCACAAGTGCTACTGCTAAAGAGTTAATTGTCAATACAGCCTGTTACCTTGATTCAAATGTCTCATAAGCTTAACTGAATTGGCCTAAAGCAAAAAATTATAATGTCATTTTTTGTCTAAAGACGACATATAAAATAGCTGCCAAAATTAATGTCGGTAACTGAAGTTTGACTAAAAGTTGACAAAAAAATGCAATGACTTTGTCAACTAAAACTAGACTAAAACTATGAAAGAGAAAATTACAAAAATGTGACTAAGACCAATAAGCATTTTCATCTTAAGACTAAAACAAAAACGGCTGCCAAAATTAACACTGTCGTGTCGTGCTGAACATTTTCCTGGTTTTTTTTGTCGTGGTAAAGTCTTAAATTTGCCTTTTAGAGGACTTAAAAAGGTCTTAAAAGTCATTAAATTTGCTGTTAAAAAATGTGCAGATACCCTGTAAATGTATATTTCAGCACAGGGTGAAGTCAGTATATACATAACGACGATTTGAGACAAATAAATGTAAATTTAATATAAAACTATGTAAATGGTGCTCTGTGGCGCGTTAGGATTTTGAACAAGGTCCTGAGCCGTTGCCGTCGCTGTGCTTCTCGTCCGGTGTGCAACCCCCTTTCGACATACAGTATATAGTAGGCTAATTCTTACATTAACTGATTTGTTAAACACATTCGAATTATAAATAAAACGTAATATAATGTGGTAATTTCCGACTGTCATTCTTTCCGTCTATCAGCCTATGCTATTTGGATCGTTATCTCTAGGCCTACACTCAATGTACAACATCTCAACACTAAATTAAAGGCCTGTCTCATTACAACATCTCAACACTAAATTAAAGGCCTGTCTCATATAGATGCCTGTCTCAAATACAAGCCGGTGCAGTTCGGCGATTTGGGAAAATAAAAGCCTGGCCTATTATTAAGTTTTACGGTAGTCACAGTTATCGTTTAATGACAGTGTTGTCTCGTCATCTTGTCTTGTTCATGGAAAAAAAGGGTGTCAACGAACATTTTTTCCTCATAGATTTCGTTAACGAAATTAACACTAGTCTAGAGCAGCATTTACTGCAAACCGAGCCGTTCTGAGACATGGCCGTGTTTCAGACTGAAACACCCAGCCCATATATTTATTTAATTAAACTGCAGCCTCTGCAATTTGATCATTTTATTTGCCAAGTCAAATTGTGATTTCAGTTTTATTTTATTTAATCGTGCAGCCCTACCAAAAATTTACTTTGGGCATTACTTGGGCAGATGTATTTAATTTCAATTATTTTATTTATTCTATGAATGTGAAAATATGCTCAAAAATAAATATTTTATGTTGGGATGTTCAGTACCAGCATTATTGATATGATTGATTAGATGCTTATAAATTACATTTTCTTCAGAGAACAGTTCAAAATATATGTTTTGTTTAAAGTGCATGAACCTTGAATCATGTTTCTAATTAAATATTTACTTTTTGTTGAGTGAAATTGTTAAAAACAGATGGATAGAGAGCTGTGGTTTGAGACTAAAGCACATTTGCATGTGTTTTCATGTTCTTATATAACGGTAAAGACCCAGATTACAGTAAAAGCAGTGGGAGTGATTGAATTGAACACTGCACACAACATACCCCATGCACTCTTTATCTTTGTATCTTCCATGCTTTATTAAATGTTTGTTCACAACAATTTTGACAGGTTTTTTTTGCCTTGAGGCAACACTTGTTGTAAATAAGGACTCAATAGCTCAGCTCAACTTCAATAGCTGTATGTCACATAAAGCAATTATGGCATAGGCATAGCATTTCTTTAAAATAGATGCTGTCTTTCAACTGTCAGGCTGTCAATAATCTGTTTTGAAAGACCTCTGTGAAATCTGAAATGACACGCTTCTGTGACATTTACCAGGCTGATGCCAAGCATGCCGCCGGATCATATTTCTTCTCTTTGACACTGATACCAGGTGGAGAAGGTGGATAACCGTGGGGTGCAGCTGGCCTCTCTGTTCATGAGCGGAGTGGACACTGCTCTGTTTGTGAATGATGTATGTGGACAGCCCCTGCCATGGGACCACTGCTGCCCTTGGGGCTTTTTTGATGGGAAGTTGTTCCAGAGCAAGCTAGCTAAAGCCACCAGAGACAGAGCCTCCTTACTTGATATGTGTGAAGGCCAGGTAACAAACGTATATGTGCAAGTGCAGCTGTTTAATATTTCACAATATTTCAGGTTTTTTTTTAATGTTTTTGAAACTATCCGTGCAGGAGGAACTGGTTTCAAGGGTGGAGAAGATGCGCCAGGCCATTCTGGAAGGCATCAACCTGTCCCGGCCGCCACCTCCACCTCCACCACTGCCACCCCCTGCATTCCTCCCCCCTTCCATGGTGCCCCCTTTTTACCCCATGCATCCTCTTTATCCTCCTCGCCCATTGGGCTCCATGCCTCCTCACCATCACCACCAGCACCGGCCCAGGGCCTTCCCAGGTTAGACCTTCCTCTTATTTAGCACATTTATATTTACATTTTCTTTACTGCCCTTTGGGTGTCACTTAGTAATTGTCTGTATTTTTTTTAGGAATCCAGTCTATACCTCCACAGGGGGGCAAGCTGGAAATAGCTGGCATGGTTGTTGGTCAGTGGGCTGGGAACAAGCCAATCCGTGGCAGAGGGGGGTTCAATATGCAGGTGGTGTCAGTAGGAGGGAAAGGGTGAGTCCATTCTTTGTCATAAAATAGTGGCCATTTGGCTGATTATTTATGGATGTATGACAAAGCCTCACAACAAATAACTTGCTTGTGAGGTCTTCTTTCTCCCTGTTGCTCTTGATCTTTATTATCTCTCGCTTGCACCGTCTACTGGTAAGGACTAATAGCAGTAGGTGAAGATCTCTTTTCATGCAGTGAATATGCATGCTGACTGCATATGTATTTCCTAGGGTTGTAACGGATCACGGTTGGATAGCACTCGAACACCAAATTGATTCCTCTTCCGTGTTTCCTTGCGCTTGTACCGACACATTGTAGAAACCACATAAAGACGTATGTTTTAAATTTTTACCAAGTACTATGATTAAAGGCCAATGTCATTGTTTAGTTTAAGCCAGTGGTTCTCAAAGTGTGGTACGGGCTCCGTCTAGTGGTACGCAGAGGAATCACTGAATTTCGCACGTAAGATCAAACCGGTCTGATCTTTTACTGTCTATTGTGTGATCAGTCTTGGCTGGTCCCTGGAGCGTATGATACGATTACACTGGTGTGAGTAGAACGGCCAGTGCATCACGTGATCAACTGCTAAATTCAAATGTGCTTTCGGAGTTGGCTGGCGCTGAGCCAGAGACGGACGCACGCCACTCAGGCGCTGTCAAATATCACAATTATTCAGTGTTTTTAACCACATAATGTTTATTTTAGGTTTCAGACATTTAAATTCACATAAGTACTAAAAAAACAATACATTTAGAATTTGTAAAATACACACTGATGTCTATGAAAGCGGAAATAAAAATAATTTCCATTTATAATTATCTGATATGAATAAAACGTGTCTTCTAATGTTACACATTGTGTAAGTAACTTTAAAGTTAACTCTATTCTTCTCCCAGTTCACCGGCCACTTACTTTCATGTATTTCGGGAGAAGTGGATGAATGCACGTGCTGTAAATCCAACAGATCCGGTTCTCTGAACAGTGGTACAAACTAACATGGAGGCGCATATAGCTCAACTAACGCGATCGTTATAAAGGTGTTTAAACAACATAACACTTCCACTTGCATATATTTGACAATCGGAATATCAAATATTTCATGCCATAGCTAACAAATTTGTGAATATAAAAATAAAATAAAAGCAGATCATTAGTCATTCAGTGGCTGTGGTGTGTCACGTGACAAACAATGACGCGTCACCATGGAAACAATAAAGTGATAAGTTCTAAATAATGATCATCTTGAAAAATATTTGACATGTACGTTTAAAAAGGTTAAATATGAATACACAGCCTGTGTTTTTTTTTTTATTAAGTAGGCTACAGTAGTTTTTTTACTTAATATTTTAAGTACAGTAGGCTACAGTTTTTATTTCACTTTTAGGTGCAATACATTTGAATTTAATCATTTTTTTAAGTTTTTTATTTACCTGTATGTAAGCAGAACAGTGCAGTGTTAATGTTCAAATTGTGTTTTTACTAGGCCTGTAGCGGCACGTCGACGCTTCGACGTCATATTTTTTTGTCGACGCTTCTTTATTTATTTATGTATTTATTTTTTTTGCACCGTTCCCGGCGGTAGGGGTGTAACGGTACACAAAAATCACGGTTCGGTACGTACCTCGGTTTTAAAGTCACGGTTCGGTACGTTTTCGATACAGCAAAAAGTAAGAAATGCCAGAGAAATTTCCTATTTGTTAAAAGAAAAAATATTTTTTAAATAAGTGTGAGTTTTCCTACATCTTGAAACTTTCAGGTTTATAAATGGGTGTCATCTTTGAAGGATGAACAAATAATGTTTTGGTAATCACATTAAAAATAACATTTAAATATATGAAGAGTTCAGATGCAAAAGCCATTTGAAATTTCCTTTATTTTTATCAAGCTTGTATATTTAAGTTCAGTAATTTCACTTAAATGGCAATGAAGATTACCTATTAATTGTCATTTGAGTGAAATTACTGAACTTAAATGTACAAGCTTTATAAAAATGATCATTCTAGAAGAAAATTTCAAATGGCACTTAGAGGCTTTTGCATCTGAACTCTTCAAATATTTATTTATATAATATTTGAGTTTTGAAGTGCTGGAAAAAGATGTGTGAAGTACTTGAAAGCATTTCACTATTCCAGCCAAACTGGTTACAGTTATGGTGAATGTTGCTGGTCTGTGGACGTAAAGTATTACTAGTTCATTCACGGCACAATGTTTCTCCTGGTGTCCACGTCAGCGCTGTTTGATCTAATAGAGATCTACGGTTAATAACGGAGAAATGTGAATGCTTCTCACTAGATCTCGCAGCGATGTTATTACTTCAGTGGCGGATTCAAATGTTTTCTTCACTTGGTCTTAGCGCTGTGTTGTAACAGTGTCGCTTGATCGAGATCGGCTCGCGCTGCACAGATGTTGCTGGTCCGAACTCCGAACTGATAAACGATCCGTGAAGCACATGAGTAGCGCAGTTTCGTTCCGCTTTCTTTACGCTTGCCATTTGATGTTGCGCAACGTTGTGATGGTCGTGCCAGCGCGAATTTTGTTGGTAGGAAAAATGGTCCAAGGAATCGTTCGGTTTGTATGCGTACCGAACCGGAAGCCTCGAACCGAAACGGTTCAATACGAATACATGTACCGTTACACCCCTACCCGGCGGTACAGCTCGCCACACACACGTGGGAGACCGAAACATTGCAGAATCGAGGACGAAACAGCAACCTCTTCACAGAATTCACAACAAAGCCATGCAAAAGTCCCAACAAAAGAAAAAGTCCTAAAAAAACCCAGCTCGCACTAAATCATCGAAGGTATGGGAATACTTAAAATTTAGTCCCAAACGTAAAGGTGTCGTTATTTGCGCTCTTTGTCAAATGGAGTTGACATCCCAAGTCTCCCGCATAGTGATAGCGGCTCCCTGATGACCGCAAATTAGTTAAAATCTCCCGGAATCTAGAGCTCGCGAGCTCCAAACCTCGTAGCGCGCGCAGCGAGGGAGAGAGCGAGAGACCTTGCGCGTGTGTGTGCAAATGTGCGTGTGTGCCTTATGAAGCGCATGAAAACCCCACCCCCGTCAACAAAACCGAAAAATCAGTCCGGATGTTTTTTATGAGCACTGAAAACATTAAAATGAGCACCACATCCAAGTGTGATAGGGCTCATTTGAGTAGCCTACCAAACATTTTACAGTGTAGATACTCTGTAAGAACCAGATCAAAATTGTTGTGCATTGAATGTGCACTCCTGCAATTTCCATGTTACAAAAAAGAATCGTTCAATTAGTCGTTAGATTAGTCGACTAATCGATAAAATAATCGACAGACTAATCGTTTAATTAATAATCGTTTACCCCAGCCCTAGTTTTTACAATGTTTTAAGTGGCTGGGCCTGACAATGATAAATATTCTTATTAGAAATTAAACTGCCTCATTTTTGAGCTGTGCATAACTGTAGCTGAATAGTTAGGCCTACTACGCCACTGTATTTTCATATTGGTCATTATGGTGGTACTTGGAGAGCCAAATATTTTCTGAGGTGGTACTTGGTGTAAAAAGTTTGAGAACCACTGGTTTAAGCCATAAATTATAGCCATTCAACAATACAGTATGAAAGATATGTTATAAAACATTTAATAGGCTTAAAAAAAACAACAACTTAAAACAATATTCACAAATACTCATTGTAATAAATGTCACATTTAGCTGTTGTTTTAATATATCAGGGCTCAATGCTAAGTTTTTTTACTGGCCGAGTTGGGCCAGTTCAGATTTTTACTTGCTCTGCCAAAATGCACAAAGTTATTGTAACATTGGAAACATTGCGTTAAGATTTTCAGGTGGGTTAAACAGGTAGGAAATATACAGAAGTTGAAGAAAGTTATCAAACACTGCACAGTAGACATGTGCCGGTATTCGGTAATGCGATAAATCGCGGTAATGAATATGCGCGATATTGTTATCGCGGGCACTTCAAAATATCGTGAAAAATAATAATTCGAATTTAGACTTTTAGAACGCGCATTAACTTATTTTCCATCAACCGCTTAAACACTGCGTATATGCTGCGCAAAACACGTGCGCACTCTGATGTAAACAATCCCCACATGTATAAGCACTGTGTGCATGCAGCGCAGTGCGCACTCTAGTCTAATGTAAACAATCCTCACATGGAGTAGAAGCATGGCGGAAGGAGGAACGCTGCCGGCGATTGCAGAGCTGCCAACTCTCACGCATTCAGCTTGAGACTCAAGCGCCTTTCAGAAAGGACGCGGAACACGCGCGGGGACGTTTTGTTGCTGCGTCGACCAAAGCACGCCTGGGTCAAAGTTCAAATAGTTCAACTTTTTATTTGCAAAATAGCAAATCGCGTTGTATCTGAAGGGCAACGTTGAACCCAGCGGCCAGCGCAGCGCATTCCGCATCCTGTCTGAAAGGCGCTTTACGCAATTGACACTTTTCACACACTCTCACGCAGAGAAAAATCGCGGAGCAAAGAGGACACTGACACCGACAGACTAGACAGAGCAGGTTACTTTTGATATAAAAAACAACCATTCAGCTCTTAGCTGTCCATTGTGATAGATCGCTGCGCCTCAGTTCAAGTAAACCGATCATCTGTTACTTTTTATTTAAAGATACAGTACAGCGAGGAGTATTTTGCTAAATATGTGCACTACATTACATATTTATTATGTTTACTTGTCATTACATAATTGTTATTATAATGAAAACCCCATTGTATTTCATTTCTCTCTGTATGTTTACAGCATTATGTGAGATATATTTTTTTCTTGAGAAAAATTAACATGCAGACTGTAGCCTACCTAATATTTATCCAAATGAGTCAATATTGAATTTAAGATTGAAATCAAATCCAAGAATTTAATTGAATAATACAAACAGTAGCCTACCAGTCATTGTACCATGTAAACATTGTAACATGTTGTCACTAAACTTAATAAAATTGTTTAGTTACCATATGTTTTGAAAATCACAATAACACATTGTGATGCAAGTTGTTGTTTTTTTAGATACCCACAATCCATCTGTTTCTCTTGAGCAATTAAAATATCGTGATAATACCGTATACCGTGATAAAAGCTCAATCAATTAACCGCAGCATGAAAATTTGATACCGGCACATGCCTACTGCACAGTCTTCACTGCAAAAATTATAAATTACATATAGAATCCTTATTAAAGCTACAAAAGTTATTCAGTCAATAGCAGTGAGTGATTTTCTTTTATTCTTTTGTTCACATTAATAACAGACAGCAGCAGGTTTATTAGGCTGCTGTCACTTCAATACCTGACGCACGACATGGATCTGACACACATTCGATTTTCTCAAAACTCTTTGTTCATTTAACACTTTTAGACTATTTTAAGACTGCTTACGAGGATACTCGACAAAACAGGAATTTTGTGTGTTTTAGTCCATTCAAGTGTGGAAGAGAACTCAATGCGTCACTGTCTGGCCCGCTGTCTTAATCGGCATTCTGTGCACGCCTTTCAGGTGTTTATGGGCGGTCACACTACTCATTTCGTTCCATTGACTTCCATTCATACACATGCGAATGCGTCAGACCGCAAACGAATGCGCATGCGAAAAGTTTCGCATTTCACTGTGTTCCAAAGTTCAAGTTTGGTGAATTCTGTGCTGCGAATTCGCATCATGTGAAGACGTGTGACCAGTAGAAGATCGATACATCACTGCGTGACCTCTTGACTTTACTGCAAAAATATTGTTCTTTTAATACAGCCAAGTAGATTGTATATTTTTTTTCATTTTGAGCGTATTACTATTTGTTATGTTAAATTGATGTTTATAAAAAAGACACTTCAAAGCATGACGTCATATCACGACCGTTACAGTGTCTGAAGAAATTTTGCATGCTCAATCTAGTGTTACCGCGGCTTTAGTTCACCGAGACCTGCTTCACAGAATGAATAACGTCATTATATACTGTAGCGCAGCCAAAGGATGACAGAAAGAAATGGATGCTGCGTTAAATATTTGTAGCGGGTTAAACTGAAAAAACAATTATCACAAGATTAACATGTTAATTTTGCAGCCCTAATTTATCATTTAATTTATATTAAATAAATGTGAATAAAAATGTGCAGTGTTTACATTTGTAATATAAGCACAAACATCATTTGTGACCCGTGCTGGCAAAATGAGTAGCAATGAGCAGCAAATTTTCAAAAATGAGTTATTTTCACATTAAAAAACTTTTTTCAAAATGATGTGTGATTTGTTTTGACCTTGGGTCCTATTTTAACGATCTAAGCGCATGGTCTAAATGCACTTGCTATTTAAACAACGTGGCGCAGGACGTGAAAATTACACTACGGCGTGTTTTTTGCTAGTTTTAGCCCGACGCAGTTATCATTTTCACATCCTGCGCCACGTTGTTTAAATGGCAAATACATTTGCGCCCATCTGTTCGCCCATGAAAACGTTTTCGCTGGTCTGAAAACGAGGTGTGTAGGGATTCAGACACACCCTAAGTGCAAGTGTATTTATTATAGTAGCACTTTAAATAGATCTTATGTTTTTTCTCATGTATATTTGATTTTTCAGTGCTTGATTTTACTTTAATATAGAGTATTAGCAGGCATATTGGTTATTAGCATTAAAAATACTGCCAAAATATTGTTGCATTCCTAACACGCATGTATATAAAACGTCTACTATTGTTTCTTATTTCCCAGAAGGGGTAAAGAATTGACAGTGAAAGCAAGGGGAGGGAAGAAAGTGACAACCAACAGAACACAGGTCAGTCCGACATATATATTTTGCTCTATAAACGCACAATATTCATATTGACATTGGTTAGCGATGAGATTGAGTTTGATTTGCCTCCTTTCCCAATGTTTCTCGTAGACTTTGTCCTCCTCACCTCCCTCCTCCAGCCCCCCAAAGCTCACTGAGGACGTTAAAGCGGTGGGACGGCCCATGGAGGGAACGGGGACTCCTTCACAGCAGCTGAACGGCAGCTCTTCAGGAAGCGCCACTGGTCAAGCCCTTGACCTGCCACCACTGGCCCAGCCAATCCAGTGTGCCTTAGCCAGCAGAGACAACCAGTCAGAAGATGGGGTGGAGGTAGAGGCCCCTTGTTGCCTTGACGACTGCCCATCAGATGGTGCACTACAGAAAGAGGAGTAATTACATCCCAAAATGTAATAAGAATGAGAGAGTGAGAGGGAATGATTTAAGGTCGACTGCCTTTTCCTTGCAAAATTTAATATTTAGGGCACAGTAGCCACTTTGTGTTGTCATGGTATAATTTATGATGCTGCACATGCTGGAAACGACAGATGGACAGTGTCAGGAATGCGGTCTATGTGTCACCTTAAGAGCCGGGTCTGGTTTAAAA
This sequence comes from Rhinichthys klamathensis goyatoka, assembly GCF_029890125.1. Taxonomy (NCBI): domain Eukaryota; kingdom Metazoa; phylum Chordata; class Actinopteri; order Cypriniformes; family Leuciscidae; genus Rhinichthys; species Rhinichthys klamathensis. The sequence continues at coordinate 730,996 of NW_026606585.1, forward strand.
CTGAGCTCGTTTAAATCACAACCCTCGATTGCACATCGCCCTGAATCTTCGGATTCTGGACCCCATCCTTTCCGCTGGCCCATCATTGTTGTAGCATAGTGCAAAGCTCTCGAGTGTTTTTATTTTGACACAGTTTTCTTTTCAGACCGTACATTAAATGATTGCCTAAAATGGCTACGAAAAGCCCCGTAATGCCCAAAGTATATTTGAAAATTGACCTACTCAAAACACTTGCACGTGTCAGTTGCACAGCAGCTCCAGCTGTTTTAAAGTTTCCACCACACAGCAAAGAATTACACTATTTGTTCTACACGTGGCTGTATCTGCAGTGTACCACATATGCGAGGATTCAAAGTCAACACTGCCCTGAATACAGTAGACGAGTGGAAACCGTCGGAGAACGCGGGTTGTATTTGTATGTCACAGTGTGCATTCACACACACATGGTAGTCCCTTTGTTTTGTTTTGTATATTATCTTATCAAAAAGTGATTTGCATGTGGAGAAGTTGCAATTGTCTTCAGCACAGGGGCCACAGGCGGCCCGAGAAGTCCAGGCTCAGAGAGACATGTTTGAGTAAGGATGAGCAAGAGGAAGGGAAAGAGTTGTACAGGTTACACTCAGCATCACATAGCTAGCCCAACTCTGTTGCTTTATCTCACATGTAGACAATCTTCTTTTTAGGCCCAAACCCCACTGAAGATTCACAGAATAGTTCTAAATGAGATCTTTAAAAAGCACCTTACGGCCGAAAATATACATATGCAAATTCCTCCCCTCCATTGATTGTATTCTATAACGTAGAGCACTTAAAAAAAAGCACTTGTTATTTAGGATAGTACTATGCTATATAGAGACTGTAATTTGGTTAATTGGTTAACTTCCTTTTAATGAGCAGCAGACCTGAAGTCATTCCTTTCAACAGTTTAACTGTCCAAATACACTTTTACCTTGCGTGTTGTTTACCAGTATGACGTACAAATCAACACCAACCCATTTGAATGTGAGAACGGAGTGCATTGTAATCTGCACTTTGTTTTAAAACTGAAAACACACTGGGTTGTCCTCGAACCAGGATAAAGAAAAATCGAGGCCTCTGCCAGAATTAGGGATGTGTTCGGATTGAACCGCGATACTGTTTGACATCCCAGCCGTTTGTATATAGACCCAAATGTACATGATCCTGTAACGCTATGACGTGATTTACGGGAGTGATTTTATCAGTGGTCGAGAATGCACACAGTCCCTCCGAGAAACCTGAAGACCTGCCATTTGACATCTCTCAGCTTCACACCGTTTTGGGTTTTAGCAGCTCTTTTCATTCTCTCGTTGTTCACGTCTCCCTTGTGCATGTGTACCATGTGGATGCTTTTTTGTACATGTGCATTCTCCCACCATCGCTAAAATCATTGCAATTTTGTTTCTCTGCAAAGTAATTATTGAACGAACCTTCGGATCATCTTTTATTGAAAACAAAAACAAATCAGAGTCTGTGGTTCTCCAGACCGTTTCATGATCTGTCTGTCTCGTCTTGTTTTTGTGACAGTCCTATGAACTCATGTGTTCACTTCTGTGTTCAAGACAGTACTTCTATTGAGGCAAATGGGCTTTTAAGTCAAAACCGAACGAAACACCCTAAAGATTAAAGCTGCACTTGCCATTATATTGACCATTTTGCATCAGATGGTTAGAAAATTATTTTACTTACATGTTAATGTTTTAAATCCATTTTAAAAAACAAAACACTTGTTGTTTTGTACCAATAATTTGTTGGACGTAATGAATGAGAATTTAAATGTAATAATTAACTAATACACTTGAGAGAGGCTATTGCATTTAATATCATAGTTTAAAATCTGTACAATTGACAATGTCAAGATTACATCACTGCTTTCTATTGAAGTTTTATGATGCACCTTATTTTGTTAAGAAGTTAATATTATATTTAGTGCCACTAAAAGTATATCGAAAGCTCTAAGTCAGATTATGGAAGACACCCATTATAGTTATGCGACTATGTATATTCAGCAAATTCTCACTCTTGAGGAACCCAGACAGATCAGCCCATCAGAAATATTATAATTACCTGAAGCATGCATTATGAATGCAGTTTGCTATGGGCAAAATGAGTAAAAAAGAAAGAAAAAAAAATTGACGGTGATATATCAGTGTCAGAATATGTGACAATACTGGACAGACTAAACCAAGAAGAATCTTGACCGTAGTGTGACAGGTAGTGTTTGTGAACTAATACGCTACACGGTCATGTGCACTAGAGCATTTAAACCTCAACCTTAGGTTGTCACGTTTTATTACGAGTTAAGTACAGTAGTGCTAGTTTTCAAGAAAGGATTTCCAGCATGTTAGTGCATATGAACATGCAAACACACCCGTTAATGGAATTTTGGTTTCCTCCGAATAACTGTAGATCCTTTAAAAAAAATCTGTCCTTTTTCATCTGTGATTAACAGCTGTCTCAGTTAGTTGGGTTTTTTTCCTCAGTGTGTTTGTCATAGAGTATCAGTAACTCCTTCACATTTAGTTTTAAGTATAATCTAAGAAAGGAACAGCATAAACCGAAATATACAGACACACCAAATAAAGATATAATCTCTCTCTCTTTCACACACACACACACACACACACACAGTACTTTTATTACACCTGTAGAGAGACATCAGTTAGTATAAAGGAGAAGAAAAATAGTAGAACTTTTTCATATTCAGATAATTAATGTATTGTCCAGTGTATTAATTTCACTTATAATTATTTGGATACTTAAATTTGCAGTTTCAGATGCTTGGTTCCAAAGTTACCCTCTCCAAAGCTTCTCTTCTCTGTTCTAGATTGCTGCTTAAACTCTCAATCATACATTTATAGAGATTCACGTGAGTAAAATATAGATTAAGAAATATCTAGTTGATAATATTTGATGCCCTGGAAATAAGTGAGGTCGCTCTGGCCGTTGCTGTTAGAATGGCACTGTTTCACTCCAGATGTTGGTTCTGATAAAACTGATTTTTCAGCTCTCAAATCTGGTCCCAAATGCAGATCCCCATATGTTTTTTCCTTCTTTTTTTTCCCCACAGTTTTGGGCCGTATACACTTTCAAATGTTTTCCCTCTTAATTCTGGTCTCTGTTGATTTTTATTCTTGCCTTTGTTTCCCCTGCAGTCTTCATACTAACAGTGAGAGATTTTAACTTTTATAATTAGTCTAATAATCTGTCTGTAAGTAATCTTAAACGAGAGTTGGTAACATTTTCAACAGTGAACTGAGAAATTTAACCTTACCATCTTTGGTTTCTTTCAGTTGTGAAATTGTGTTTTTCTTACTTAAAAAAAAAAAAAATTATTACAACAGCTACTCCTTTGACCGTTGCTACATTTAGTATTAAAATTTGCTTAGCGGAGATAACTAGATATTTTTCAAGTGTAATGATTGCAATTTTCCTCACCTCTATTTTGTATAATATCGTTTCAAACCACTTCACCATCATGATGTAATTTGTCACTTGCGTAAATAACCCATTACTTTGTTTTAAGCATTGATTTTTCAGTCTCTTTAAAATTGTTACATGTAAAAGCTGAATTATTTTGAGTAAATCTAATTTTGCTTCCTTGCACACAAAGCAGACTAATATACATCTGTGCAACATTAATTTTCAACCAAAGTAAATTTCTGGAAACTACTTCCAGTATATAGTTAACAGTCTTGATTCTCTTTCTGGATCCTGTATATATGATTATACAGCTACGTGTTTTCAGTAATTGAGATATTAGAGTACGTAAAGGGTCCGTAATCCGATTCTAAATGAAGAAAAATGTGATGTTTACATCTTTTGGTGAAAAGTGGCTAAATCTTGTATCGTCCAGTTTCATTGCTAAAATAAAATTTCTTTTTTCCTCTCAAGTGGAGCATAGCGATTAACCCTAGAACACTTTAGCTCCCATGCACATGTGTTGTCCCTCTGAAAAATGTAGCTTCAATGTAGTCATGGATAGGTTAAGTGTGAACACATACTGTAACCATGCACACATGCGCGCGCACACACACACACACACACACAGCTATTTTGGTAAAGAGTTTTGCCTGTGCATTCCTGTAGATTTGTGTCTGGACCTCAGATCTGACTCTTGCTTTATAACTGTTTCCCCTGTATCCTGGCTCTGTAGCCCTTCACTCCACAGGACCACTGGTGTGGTTTCAATCCTAGTCTGATAACAGCAATGTGTTGTGTACAGTGGCCCACTGACATCCTACATTTTCTAGAAGTATGTAGTAGCCTATATATCTTGTCCCCATTGCTTTATAGCATGTGCCCCCAAGACTCAACGTCAACTCAACACATCCATTTGTAGGCAACACATTCTGTCGTTTGTGCTTGGAAAACTGATCCGCTCATCAACACAATCGCATTGATGCATGCATCAAGATCTCCAAAAGCTCCAAAAAACTTGTGAAGTGAAGGGTAAAGTTCATTATTATTATTGCTGTTATGGTTATGATCGTTATTAACAATTTCTTATTTTTAGTATAAAGAAAGCACCTGATTGTTTTGGAAAGAAACTTTTCTTTTTAATTTGTCTTGCTGTTGTGGTCTGATTTCACAATGGATTGGGGAGAAAGCCAAAAGGCTCAAAGAAAGAGAGAGAGGGAGAGAGAGAGAGAAAGTCAAAGTTGGCAGTCATGTTTGTATGGTTGGGAAATGACTTACAGTGCTGAAATAAAATTTATTCTTTTAGTAAAAAGGAGTTTGGGTTTTTATTTTCCTGTTTTGTCATTTTGTAAACGACTCTACTAGAAGAACCCGCTGCTATACTGCCATGTTCTAAATGAAAGGTTAACACTCGTACTAGATTAAAGTGGTTAACATTGGTTAATTAGGTATCATGAACTGATGATGAAAAATTGTACAGCATTTATTAGGCTCTGCAGTTTGGGGAAATGAAGATTTCAATTTTTAAAGCAGCATAACTCTTCAACTAATAAGAAGAAATGTTTCTTGAGCACCAAATCAGCAAATTCGAATGATTTCTGAAGGATCATGTGACACTGAAGACTGGCGTAATGATGCTAATGTTACTGTTTTTATCAAGCTCATTTGCATTATTGTGAAGTGTTACTTATAAAATTTCTAAATGTATTACTAAAAAGTATTAAAATGAATAAAATGATAATTTATCTCCAAGATCTTTTTGCTATAAATCTTTTGACCTTATTAACTTTATTTTTGGATTTGTAGTAATATTATGTTCCTTTTTTACTAAACCTCTTGTAATGTCATGACCTGGAGCACACAAAAAAATGAACAGTATAACGCAGCTCATATTCGAAAACGATTTTTTTTTTATTTAGCTTGAGAAAGTCCCATGTATTAACATTTAAACACTTTGATATGTTTAAAATGTAGGCTACTTTTAACGACTAAATCACCATTTCAAGATGGAAAAGCAACCTTCCTCGTGAAATGGCAACAAGTAGCATTTTCTTTCGTGCAAGTTGTGACATTTGACAACCATTAGTTGTTAATTGCACACTTTGTAGTCCATTAAATGACTTAATCGTGAACTGAGAGGACGGCGGATCGGATCACATCACTCAAGGGGCATGTCACCTCAGGGGTAGATCTGCGCGCCTGCAGCTAGTGTGTCTCTCACTCTGCTCTTGTGCTGATGTAAGATGGCGGTATCATGTACAGTCGTGATCTCAGGTGAGCGAAACACCACGTTCCTTCTTTAAATTGTCATTGCCGCAGTCACTGCGAACACGGGCCTAGCAATTTACATTCTGTCTTACATCTGCATGGACACATTTCCGTTTAATATAATGACTAGGGTTATTTTATCATGCAATTTATTGATTATCAAACCGGGGGCACTAGTGAGGCAACCGCCATTTTTCGTATTTGATAGCTAGCTTTACTAATATTCAGAGTATATGATCATCTTAATAGCATGTGAAAGGCAAGTAGATCATGCATGCAGATCTACAATATTCACTGAAAAAAATAGCTGACAAAATGCTCCATTTCAAGCGGTAAGTCAGTCTAGTTAGGGTGTCGATCTGATTTGTAAAGCTGAATTTTCTAGATAAAACACTGATAATCGCACGCGTGTCTCTGCTTGTCATGATAAAGTTAATCTGGCGGCCAGACAGTCTACCGATCAGATCAACCGATCAAACACTGATGTGATTCAAACACACCAGACTGACATGCATTATTAAGCCTCTGCCAGCTGTTAATTGCTAAGACACAAGTACTGAGCTAGGATAGATGGTTTGCAATAATAATAATACCTGTATAACGTTACCAGAACAGTCATCATCACCTCTAACATTCCGTTTACATGCAGTTTATTTTGATGCTCTCTTGAAATGTGCATGGCTGGGAATCACATCCCTGCTGGAAAATCCAGTTTAAGATGGCAACGTTAGATGAGTTTGCTTTGGAGCATGACAGTTTGATTCTAGCTGATCATCATGGACCAGCAACAAACAGAGTTAAGAAACAAGCTACCATGTCAAAATGTAGCCTCCAGCTTAAGCTGGATTTTCCAGCAGGGATATTAATAATGGCTACTGACTACTGTGTATGTGCGTCTATGCTATGCTGTATTGTATGTGGCAATAAAATCTTCCATATGGGTTGATTCATTGCTTAATTTCACTCAAGGACCAGTCCTAATACATCTAGACACTGCTATTGCATTATCTTTACTAATACGGTGCATAATGCATATTATAACAAGGGTTGGAGTCATACAGTGAAATATTATTTTGTGAAATATACAATTATGAAAATATATAATGCATAATAACAACATTATAAAGCATAACATTATTTAATAAGCGGTATTCATTATTTTTTGCCATTGCTCTCTAAGCACATATAAGTGGCAAGAATAATCATCAAATGCTGCGGAGCACCAGATCCTGATCCATTTTGTGTAATCTCTTTGTTGTTCATGATATATCATGACTCATATTTCAAAAGAAAAATGCCAGAAGTCTGCCCACACTCCATGGTGTGGATGTTTGAGCTAGGGGTTAAAGGATGATGATGACAACCTTCACTGTGGGATTTATGAAAATCACATTAGCAGTGGAAAAGATAGTTCATTAAATTTAGAATATAAATAGCACAAATAAGCTATTTATTTGTAGCGCTAACATGTCTTTCTGCCTTCTGTCTCCTCCCGCAGGGTTTCAGACAGAGGAGCTGCTGCATGGGGGCTGTGGAATGAGGTAGTAGTTTGTATAGTTTGGGATCACACCAGATCTGGGAGATAACTATACAGCCTACTGTCTTTCTCACAGCTGCTCCCTCACATCAGATGCACCAATGATGGTCCTTCATTTGTGGATAGCTGAATTTACGTATCTTTGTACTGTGTGCTTTCTTCTGAGAGTTTAAATTGTGGAGAGTTGGTGATTGTCTCACTGTACAAACTTCACAATACCTTAAAGTCGGCATGAAACGGAAGTTGTGATAGTTTTTCTTCCCTAATATGAATTTAAAAAATAATGATGTGCACGGATGAATCATTTATAATAAATACTGCATTTCCATAAAAAAAAAAAGAATTGTGAGTTTTGATTTCATGGTGACTTAACCCCCTAATAAAAATATTGATGGTAATAACTGAAGGTCTTAATTTATTTCACGCAGTCTTTATTTAATGGTTACAGAGGTGTAAATTGGTGGTCAGAAATCGGACTGCACTATCGTCATTATCCAATATGTTTGTTTGTATCTGTTTGTTATGCAATTGATCAGTCGGCTCATGCATTTGCGTTCAATTTTGATTATTTATGTTATTATCATTATTTGTGCAACTGCTGTAATTTATAAAAGTAAACTGAATAGTCTCATTTGTGTCTCATCTCGTCTCAGTTAACGAGACTACCTTTAGCGAATCAAATGCGTCGAGCACTTAAAATATGAATGACTGGCGCGCGACTTCATGTGAAGATGTCAATCAAATGAACTGCAGCCAATCGCGTTAAAGGGTGTCATCATCTCCGTATTTCTGATTGGTCTGAAGCAAGGGATCTTACGTCGCGTGTTGACGTCACCGCTGGTACCCAAGCAGTTGCAGCAGCGTGTAAATATGGCGAACATCAGAAATGTCAAGGTGAGAGAGAAATTGAATGAATTAACAGAAATGTACAGTCTCAAAAATGTCTTCTGTCCTGTAATTCAAATTGTCAAGGTTGCTTTGCTACTCGTGTGAATTTTTGCGTCGTTATATGGTTGTATTTCACATCTTTTCACAGTATTTTGAAGTTCTAGCCTCACTGCTAACTTTAGTTGAATGGAACTTCAGTGCAGTTGAGTTTGACTGATAGACAGGTAAATATTTGAAACAATGGCGATTATCCAGCTTTGCTCTTATTTGTTCCATTGTATCAGTCCTCAAAATAAGGTGCCGTATATTACTGTTGAACCATGACTGTATTGTGTTTGTAGTATACTGAAACATCACCAAGCTCAATGCAGGTTGTTAATCTTTCTTTCCCTTGCGTCTGCCTTTCTAGTATCCACCGATTAAAATTGCTCTCTTTTCTGTAATTAATGGCACTTAACATTTAAATTTGTAATATATTTTTTATATTGTAATACAAAATTCTCATTGAATCTCCAAATGAATGTACAAACAACATAAAGATATATTTTACAAATTAGTTTAATGGCATATTTCTTCTAGGTACTATGAATTAAGGCCAGTATCACCGATACAAATACTGCTACTGATTTTCTCTTTATTTTTGGGGATGAAATGAGTAAAAGTTATTGTTTTTGACACATGCAACATTGTATTTTTTATAATTAAATATGGTTATGTCACCAGCATTTCACATATCAGTCACAATTTTCAAATCAATTTTTATACACTGCATTATTTTCACTGTATAAATAATTATATATAACGAAATCCTTATTAAAGCAACAAAGTTTATTCAGTAGCAAGTTATTTTCTCCTTTTCTTCTGTTCTTTGATTAACATTAGTGACACAGGCTGCAGCAGGTATATTAGGCCCCTGTCACTTTAAGATTTAACGAACATGATATTGATCTGACACATATCGGATTTTCTGCCTGCTCTTTACGTTCTTTTAAATCTTATTAACTCATTTAAGACTGCACTTAAGAGGATACACCCCAAAAACAGGCATTTTGACAATTTGACAGGGTATGGTGGGTCTGGTGACAGGAGGGGCCTCTGGTTTGGGGAGAGCAACTGTGGAGCGGCTCATCCGTCAGGGGGCCAGCGCTGTGATCCTGGACCTGCCCAGCTCAGATGGACACAATCTGGCCGCTGCTCTTGGGGAGCGATGTGCATTTGCACCAACTGATGTGAGTGACACTTATTATTAACCACCCTTTTGGATTGGTCACTCTCTTTTTGCTCTTTTAGACAATGCAGATTTCGAAAATGTTCTTTCCTTCTGATTTGGCGTTTGTTTTTAATTCAGGTCACGTCGGAGTCAGATGTGAGATCGGCTGTGGATTTGGCCAAGGAGAAGTATGGCAAAGTGGACTTGGCGGTGAACTGTGCTGGGATAGCTGTGGCTGTGAAAACGTACAACTTTAAAAAGGACCTTCCCCACAGCCTGGAGGATTTCATTCGTGTTATCACTGTAAGCCTCACTGTATTTACAGTGCTGCCTGAAACTCATATTTGCCACTGGATCATAACACTTGCGCAGCTGATGATTATTCTAAATATGCCAAAGCAACTGTCATTTGTCATATCTGTAATTTCTAAAGCATCAGTCTTTTTTTCCATGTTATTGGCTGAATTATATATATTTGATCTATAAAAGGTGAACATCGCTGGGACTTTTAATGTAATCAGACTAGCTGTAGGGGAGATGGGAAAAAATGAGCCTGATGCAGACGGACACAGAGGCTGCATCATCAACACAGCCAGTGTTGCTGCTTATGATGGGCAGGTATAACAGCCATATACTAACGTCCAGAAGTTTGGGGTCTGTAAGATTTTTATGTTTTAAATGAATAAATACTCTTATTCAGCAAGGACAGTGAAAGTGACAGTAAATACATTTATATTGGTACAGACGATTTCTATTTAAAATAAATGCTGTTCTTTTGAACTTTCTATTCATCAAAGAATCCTAAAATAATTTATCAATGTTTCCACAAAAATTTGAAGTAGCTGATAACACTGATAATATGCATATCAGAATGATCAGCATATTAGAATTTGAAGGATCATTGGAGACTGGAGTAATGATGCTATAAATTCAGCTTTGCATCACAGTGATAAATTACATTTTACTATATAATTTCAATTTAAAATAACAGTTTTCTATTTTAATATATTTCCACAATATTACAGTTTTTACAGTATTTTTGATCAAATAAATGTAGCTTTGGTGAGTATGAGACATCTTACTGACCCCTACTTTGGAACTTGTCAATCTTACAGATGTATAACATTGCAGCACTACATGTTTTGTAAGGTGTTTTGTTGACTTTTAAAGGTGGGTCAGGCTGCATACTCCGCCTCTAAGGGTGGGATTGTGGGAATGACACTTCCTATTGCTCGAGACCTTGCACCAATGGGGATCCGCGTGGTCACCATCGCTCCAGGTCAGTATCCCCGAAACACATTTTGTCTCTAAACAGAATGATGTCTTCATCATGTTCCATCTGTTAGTCTTATACTTTTAACTCAGTTAATTCATTCTTATGCCTTTTTGTTACCTTTTCTATTACATCATCTTTGCCATTTTTCCTCTTCTTTCCCTACAGGTCTGTTCGCAACACCACTTCTAGCAGGATTGCCTGAGAAAGTGCAGAGCTTCCTGGCCAGGCAGGTGCCCTTCCCGTCACGTCTGGGAGATCCAGCTGAGTTCGCGCACCTTGTGACTGCAATAGCAGAAAACCCCATGATCAACGGCGAAGTGATACGCTTGGACGGAGCCATTCGCATGCAACCTTGAAGGAAAAAAGAGAATAGAGTGGACAGACTCTATTTGAAATACCCCAAACTTCCCTGTGGTTGAAGAAAATGATACAGCATAAAGTCAGGATACTTTGTACCTGAGTGGAAGTGCTACCATGTTGTTGTTTTTTTTTCTTGGAAATCTTGTAGATTTTTACACTCTTAAGTCTGTCTGGTATTTATATACTGACTGCACTTTTGTGCCACGGAGGGATTGTGGTCTAACTAATGACTAATGTGTTCATACAATCAAGGTTGTAGTCATGTAAACTGAATGTCTCTGTATCAACATAACTTTTTGTGTAAAATAAAATATTTAAAGCACAACAGGATGTTTTAATGAATGAATATTTGCTTTTGTAGAAAAGCTCATGGATCAACTGTAGTGAACCCGAAAATAAAGCTACAGGCAAGATGGTCAATAAGACACGATGGATTTGTCACCAATACTGACATTATGGGACTCGTTGTAATCAGTGGTTTTCAACTAGGTGACTTAAAATTATTCAAATTAATATATTATTATTCATGCAATTAATATTACTAATAAATTAAAATAAATAGAACTTAAAACTAAAATAAAGAAATATATATATAATATTGTTCCCTCAATAACTTTTGTTTCTGTGTCCAGAATTTCTTTTCATAAAACAAAACAAGCATTTTTGTCATAATCATAGAAATATTGCAGGAAATATTTCACCTAATGAGAGGCTTTTGAAAATTGTGTTGAGTCAAAAAGGTTGAGAACCAGTGACTGCTCTATAATATGATACATATTATACAACAAATCTTTAAAAAAAAACAATGTTATTACCTTTGCTGTAAAATAAACCCTTTCTGAATGGAGAATTATTTATTTCCATTTATGGATTAATACTTCCATTTTGAAAAAAGAATAAATTACAATCACTGTGTCACAGTAGAGTGAATAGCTGGACCAATAGAGGGCAGAATTGAGCTTTTTGACTTAATCAGGACTGGAGGCTCATATGACTTTTGCATAATTATGATCTTCTATATTGTGACAGGGGGCCTTTTATAAAGCTAAAATCCACGCCAACGTTCATATTTATTAAAAAAGTCTTTGACGTGGAAAAATGCTTAGCTTCACGTCAGGGTCTGAGCAGGGTCACAAGTCTTTATTGCAATAACATTAATAAAAGATCTGTAGTGCTATTTTTGTTTGGCAAAAATATTCTAAATATATGTAGCCTGCATAACATTTATTAGATAAAAGGCTTTTTTTGTGGATTTCTCTCTCTCGCTCTCTGTTTTGTTTTTTGTAAAACATTAATTAGTGGCTTAAATATACAGCTACTTAAACAGCATGTAAGACTAATCACCACCCGAAAAAGAAAAAAAAAGTAAAACGGAAAAATATTGACAGCTGTGCACAAAAGTCCTGGTAAATCCTTTAGTGAACAGATTGAGCATAATTAAAGTAAACCCAGATTAATGTTCGTAAATCTGCTTTACACACACACACCCAGCACAAAATGAAGTCCCACCCTACCGTTTCACTTGGATAATATGGAAGAAAAGGCTATCGCAACTTCTGTTTCATGCCAACTTTAACAAATTAAACATTATTGTGAGGTGTATACCATTATTTCATCCATTTTATCCACTAAGCTTTTTATATATTTAATACACAGTCTAAATAACTCACAAGGTTGATATTTCACTGCAAGTTTTTAACAGTTTTTAACTGTCTGTGAATAATAAAAATATTGAGTCTTGCATTATACAGCAATATGTAACACACAATGCAAGAAGCATCTCCTTTGATGAGCTGGACCAAATATGAATATGATATGGGTCAAACAAGCATTTCACTAGATTTGCTCAAGTGTGTGGTGAAACAGATGTTAGATCAAACATCAGATTGAGGGACGCCATACATAGAGAGTGGTTTGAATCATGGGTGATGGTCATTGAGTGTCACTGTGTTGTCTCACTTCACTCTGATGTGTTGCCCAGCGTCTCCTCCATCATTTCATGCATCTATCAGGGGGCCATGAGTTAGGACAGCTTTGATGGACACATGCTGTCATCCCATAGATCTCTGCACTGTCAGGAAAATTACTTTCACTATTAACTATGGAGCGCTGCCATCCGCAGAGGACAAACATCGGGGACTGTGTGAAGACAAGGTTAAAGACAGAGGTGCTTATTCCCAAAGCAACAAAGGTTTTGCCCAGAATCACCAGAGGTTTCAAGAGCACACTAACTAGACTGATTCATCAATATGCATTATTAATGTGCTCGGGACAATTCAATCCCTCCAGACTGTGTAAATATGAGGGCCTGGGTGTAATCAGAACACATGGCCGCTTTATTGTGAGTCTCTAGGGGGCAGACTGCACAAACACGCCACGACCTGATCGTGTTTAGAGACGTGCATTGACAGCATGTACATGCATCATTTGGATAACAAGCTGTCTCTATAAATCCCCCAAGATATAGAAAAGACATTGCTTCAAGTTGATTTTATCAGTGTAGATCCCCATGAAGTCACGTCTAGCCTGCTGTGTGCTCCTTGAAGTCCTCCAAAGAAAATACAAGGGATATAGGCTGGAAGTCTTTTGGAGATGGGGACAGATGCAGAAAAGAGGAGGAGAGAATGTGAGCTGGTTGTCATTTATCTGGGTCAGTCAGACCGACCTCTTTTCTTTACTAAAACATAAATATGTTAAAACATAAACTGACATAGCAGTGATATATCAGTAGCTTTTATTAGTGTTACTGGGTGAATCAAAGAACATAAATATTAAGAGCCATCAGGATTTGTTTTTTTTCTGTAGTGACAACACATCCCAATTATTTTCTCTTTTATTACCAGAATGCTTGTAAAAAATGTAAATAATAATTCATTGTTTTTTCACATTACACTAATGAGAATACAATACTGAGAATGAGACTTTTTGCATTGTGGTAATGAGAATTTGGAGGTAGAGTGAGCTCAGAAATCATAATGGTCCTAAAAATAAGATTCCTTTTTTCATGCGATATATAAACACTTTGGGGTCGGTAAGATTTTTTAAAGGGACAATTTCCATGAATTAATCAAAAACAGCTGTGATCTAATGTGTGAAAAGCTTGTAACGAAACTTAATGAAAAGAGACCTTCCTTGACTTGTTGTCCGTCCTGATTTTTATGTGAAGGACTCATTTTTGCCTGGAAAATCTAAATGTGACATTTACACGCGCTCTCGAGAGCCTCTCTTCCATTCAATAACACGTAAAATGAATGCTTATACAATGTTCAGGATAATGCCCAAAAAGCTATTCTGTACTATAATGTGTCATGAAAAGAAAATGGATTAAGTCAAACTATAGTCCCACATAGTCAGATCTATATAGTCTCTAATATACTTTATAATCGAACAATTATCAGAGTAATTTTTTTAATAAAAAGTTGAAATAGAAGAATTATATTTGGCGAGTCATTAAAAACCATAGAAAGCACATGAACAGAAACAGCTTTATGAATAGTGCGTTTGTAATTAAACAGCACAGCGACGTCCCACTGAGACGTTCAATCCTTAATCTCCAGCAGAAGCTGCAGTGAGAATGCTTAGGACAAAAGCATCCCTCCTCCAAAACCCCAAAAAACAAATCAAATTTGGAAAACTCTAGAAAAACACCCCAGAAATCTTCAAGGGACGACTGCGCCCACCGAAGAAACAGTGAAAGGATAATTCCCAGTCATTAAATCTAAAGAGTCCCAACGATCTCAGATGTCTAGGACCATTGGCTGGTTTGAATACGAGCATTATCACTCAATCCCACATTTACAATACCTTTCACATCCGACAATACCGTAACCCAGCCTGACACCGCTCATTTACGTTTTATCCTTCATGAAAACAAATAGGTTTGTCTGAAACATTGGATATGGAGTCTTCCTGGGACCTATTAGAGGCATTGTGCTGGTTTATCTGTTGAGTGCAGGCTACAGTAGCAGTCTTTGTGCTGAGGGACGGTAATCCTGTATCTGTGTGTGTATTTGTGCCCACTTGAGGCTTTGAGACAGAAGAGGGAATCCACTAATGCTGCCGATGCTGGAGAAAACAAATCAACACAGCAGGCCTCCAACTAGGCACGGCAGAAATATTCCCGCGACATTCAGTCTTTACAAGCGTATGCTCAAATAGAGCTATTATTCACGTCTGTAATGAATCATGTCATGCATGTTCTATATGGCCCTTTGTAAACTTGGATGTTGATTTGAATGCTTGTAGCTTGCAGGATAACAAACATACACGGGCCACATAAAGAATCACCTCCGGTGACTTTAATACCACACGGTTATATATGTGTAGGCAGCAATGGGATTCATTTTATATTTACACATTTTAGATCTGGTGTTCAGCACACCATAAAGAGCCAGTTGTGTCCCCGAGAGGCTAGAAAGTATATCGTTTTCAGGATGGCCTTTGAAATAGCCTGTAATCATAGCTTTGAGAGCATGATGAAGATCCAGCACTTCTTTAGCAACACACACTGACTTCTGACCTCATCCTCCACTTCATTGTAGCATGACCATAAAGCTGATAGAGGTTATCCGATTTAATCACAACACAGTAACAGCCTCTCACGAGGGTCAGACACAGACATCCTCACAATGCCACAGCTAGAAAAGCTTTGCATCTGAAGTATGCGTCCCCCAAACATGGCAGATTGATCTCTAAACGGAACGGCGCAATGGTGGGAGTCATTTCTTTACAACCTACTTTCAGTCGTGGCAATGTGCAGGGAATCATAGAAACAGTGTTGTCAGGTCACCGTGATTACAAAGCCATTTCAAACTGGGAGAAAATTCTTTTAATTCTTTTCATTTTACTTCTTATTTTCTCATTTGATCTTATCTGATGCTCAAATCTCTACTAAAGTCGCTATGAAATGGAATGTTTATAATAAACGATTTATCCATGAACATCATTATTTTTATGGAATATTGCAGTGTTTATAACAAATGATTTATCCATGAACATCATTATTTTTATGGAATATTGCAGTGTTTATAACAAATGATTTATCCATGAACATCATTGTTTTTATGGAATATTGCAGTGTTTATAACAAATGATTTATCCATGAACATCATTATTTTTATGGAATATTGCAGTGTTTATAATAAATGATTTATCTGTTATTTTTATGTAATACTGTGTTTACTGTAAAAATATGTATCCGTGTACATTATGATTTTTTTTAATCAAGAGGCTGGACAATAATCTCTCTCTTCCTGCATCCTGTCACTCACAAGATCACAGTAATTAGCAAGTAACAGCTATACAACCATCTAATTAATTCCAACAGACAAAATCAATACCAGCCCTACACGTTTCCTTGTTCAAGAAACAATTTCAAGCAGATATTCGTCAAAAAAAGGGAAGAAAATAATTTTAATTTCTGTTTCATGCCAACTTTCAGAAAGGGGACAGGCAGCCACACTGTTGACAGGTCCACCGGGAGAGACAGATGCCAGCTACAGCCCCAATTCACTGGAGGGGTTGAGAGAAAATGAGGAAAAGAGAGAGATATTAGGGAAAAAACAGCGGAGAGAGAAAACAGAAAAAATATTATTAGACACTGTGAGGCATGTCTGTCTGCTCTATGAGGCGAGAGACAGAAGCATCAACTCAGAAGCATAGATTTGTCATGGAATATAAATTAAACGATAAAAAAAGTTTTGTAAACATTGTGGCTATCAAACCATTGTTTTGTTTAAATATACAGGTAATATTGGCTCAGTCAATGGCATGAGGCTGGAGGCGGGACAATCTCTTCAACCAATAGCAAACGGGGTAATGTTTAAGGATGTTTAAGGACACCTGCTTGATTTTTTTAAGATTCTGTTTGGTGGCGCTGGGCAGACTGGGTTCTTCTTCATTTTTAAATGTTATAAATGCGTTTAACAGTTTGATTTTTTAACTTGACAAGGTATATCTTGAAAACGTATCACTCACAAAACTGAATAAATGTAATCAATTGCTTTGCAAAATTGCAACGTGAACACAAAACCAACGCTAATAAAGACACACCAATTGCAAATGATTTTATGTAAGTGTAATCTATTAAATGTAATCTACAAATCACTAAATACCATTAAATATGAAATGTGTGTTTCTGTTGTTTTATTAGTTTTTAGGTTTGACCAATCAGAAGCAATCAGCTATCTCCCTTTTTGTATTACACACAAGTCACACGCATGTTTAGTAAAACTCATTAAATCTGAACCAACAAACCATATGGTTCACAAGCTCACCAAGATAACACTGTCTAGTGGTGAAGCATCATAATTTAATAATTCGATACAGCATGACATAACGAAGCCTGAAATCACGTGATTTGTCCAGAATCACTCAGAATCCTTTGAATCATTCGAAACAAAAGATTCTCAAAGGTTTCATAAATAGGCCTACATACATGCAACTTTTGCTATGATAACATTTCTCTAGATTACGTCATTTGAAAGATGCTTTTATCTAAGTGACTTACATAGCATTCATAATATGCTTGGTGCCTTTCACATATTCCCTGGGATTCAAACACATGACCTTGATATTGCAGTATAGTGTACTGTTTGAGCTAAGTGAATGTTGTATGAGCACAGCTATACAGGGCATGTTGCATCATGCTTATATGTTGGATTTTAAAGTATCTTGCGGCTCTCAATGTGCTAAATAAATATGACACCTCTCCAATGCAAAAGTGGTATTTTCAGTCTGGCCGTCTCTACCTGCAAAATGATTACCATGTATATTTAATTTCCGTGTGCAACTGGAATGTGAACCCTGAAAATCATCCTTTGTTAATGAGAACATATCAGCATAAAATGTCACTGTGTATCACTGGCTTGCATGAAATAAAATGCATTTTTTATTTCAGTAACTGGTGAAGTTTTCTACCTTTTTTAGCCAAATTATCGAGCTCACAAATACTGCGAGTGAGCGCCATGGAGCGCAAACTGTCTTTATCCATTCATAGCAGTCTCACTCCAATTGCTTAGTATTTCAAAGACATCATTACCACAGAACACAAACATGGTCATAGTCTGGGATGTAGTCAGCGAGACTTCATTAGCAAAGCAGTTTCATGTAGTGAGCCCAAAGGAGAGGCAAACTCAGCCTCTTTCCATTCCTACAGCAGGGTGCAGTTCTCTCCAACTTCCCCTCGAGAGCAAGAAACTCAGGCTGGAAGAGCAGCTATTAAACGCATTACGGCCAGCTCTTCTCTGGAATACCAAAACCCCCTTTCCAAAGTTCAGGGTAAATTATGCATATAGGTTAATATCAGAACTGAAGGAAAGTTTACATGGGCATTTTTCAACCCTGCCTTCATGATTAACATTAAAGCCAGATATTAATCTGGGGATGGAGGGTGATCCTGAATCACAGTTCTGCATATTTGTGCACTTAACGTGACACATGTTTTGCACCTGAATTGTCCTCGGAGATTAATTCAATTATCTATGCATCTGTCTGTCTATCACACCTTTTTCTCTCGAACAGCATTCGCACATCTCTTCCACACATCTCGACTGAAACAAAACTCATAATAATATCGGATGGCATTGATAATCACCTTAGAGACCAGCACGAAAAACCTGCAGCTGAATATAAAACACTTTTGCTCTAGTTTATAACACTTGTGTGTCCAATCAGTTTTAATATATTGAAATCTATTCAAACAGAAGCTCAATTATGTAAAAGAGTCTGAGTCAGATGAATCTGATACAGGACATGCCAGTAAGCCTCAAAACAGCCATCAGCATACTTGGGGCTAACATGACAAACACGAACACGCAGGTAGACTGTCCTGAAACAACGAAATACACTGCTGAAGAAAAAATACAGCGAGTTATTATTTACAGTACACAATTGGTTGATTTACTTATAGTAATATCTCTCTTAATGATCATGCATTTTAGATTTTTTTGACCATTTTGAATGTCATAACTCGATCTTCCATTAAAACGGCAGATTCTCTCTGGTGACATATGCTGGACATCTCCAATCATTGCTTAAACCTGCCCCTTTCTTACAAAACTAATACATTCCTAATATATTCTTTAGTCTTTGCCCTACTTTTTTTCTTTTTCGATAATCCATTTCATTCGGATGTACGTCACAATATGGAATCCCTCGCTATTCTGTTACATTTCAACTTAAGCCGGTGCACACTGTACGATTTTGTTCACGATTTGGCCATCTGAGAAAATTTTGAGAATCCTAAACGATTCCTCAGATAAGGCTAAAATCTGTAGTCTTTGTCCGCTAGTTTGACATGTTCTCTGGCAGCCGATTAATGACCATTGCGAAACAATTTGACCTCTGACAAAATTCTGTCAGTGTCAGAAGTTTAGAGGCACAGTCCTGCAGTGTGACTTCTCCTACGACAACCGTCAAATCAAAAACCAATAGGAGCGCAAGAAAATACTTTTTCAGTCTTTCTACTTCAACATTTCATGTGTTACTCTGCATTTCTTTGAAATTACTTGTGCAACTTACTAGCAGTGAAAATCTCACTTTCTGAGTAGAATTGTTGCATATTCCAAATAAATAGATTGAGATTCACAAACAAATGTAAAGAGTTTCACAAACATGTATAAAACTCACAAATAAATAAAATGAGTTTTGCAAATAAAAAAAATATTTACAAATGTGTTTTATGTCACAAACACAAGTCTGTCTGGCATTTATTTGTGAACCGCTTCTGTGCATTTGTAAATCCCCTCACGCATCTGTGGATTTTGAAATACTTCTAGCGTCGATGTGCAGAAAAATCCACAAATAAGTAGACTCCACCCACCGTTTACTCAAGCCAATCAGATAACGGCCACATTGAGCTGACCAATCGTAGCACGTTCTCACTGAAACAATCACTAGTTTGCCTCGAGGGCTTTACACTCGGGGCGGTCTTGCCCTCAAATAACTTTGCTCGTTCCTCTTATAGACAGTAAAAGAAATGGACACAGCGACCCCATAGACAACAGAGAAAAGTGAAGTCAATTAGAAGTACTCACTTCCTGATGGCTGAGCGTACTACGCAGGCTCAAACTGAGCTTGACGACATAGATGTGACGTGAGCAACCTGTCTGACAGTTGTAAGTCTTCTAGTAGCTGTGCCAAGAGGAATCTGAATCATTCCCTTCCGAATCTTGCAGAGATTGAGCGGTCCATGAGCTAGCAGCAGGATCAACTTTATGACTCTCTAGTCTATGGGCTTCTCCCTTGACTTTATGCCTCCACGTCCCCCGATTGCCCATGAGGTTCTCCTCCTGTCTATACGGTAATTTCTCTACTGTGCGACAGAGAGTCGCGTGTTATGACGCAATCGTTAGCCTATTTTTACAAAAACTGCTTCTGCGGGGCCATAACGTAAGATACAAAGTAATGGAGCCAGTTTATACATTGTCGTGTTTCTTTAGAAATAAACAATGGACAAATGGAGTCTTTAAACGCCTCAGATGTAAAGTTATTCGCTGTCAAAGTGACGCCAAAATGAATGGGAGTCAATGGAATGCTAACAGCAGGTGAAGGCTTGCTAACCAATGGCGGCCCCCGGGGAGACTTCAGTTTCCGGCTGGTGGATTACCCCCTTGGTTCATCTGCATTGGCTCAAATAGGAAGTGTAAGGCTAAGGCCCATAAAATTGCTACAGTAAAATATGTTTAACATTTGGATTTCGGTAGAGTTGTTAGACCATTAGACTGTGTATCTATCAAGCCAAACCACATTTTTTTGAGCCTTTGAAAATGCCAGAGAAACAGCGCCTACATCTCTGTTATGGAAATGTCACGTTATTCAAGATAGAACAGCAAAGCTAATGAATAATTGGATTCAACCTTGTGATAAATACGCGAGTTTGTGTATAGGCTATAGGTGAAATTACTGAACAGCCAACTGCTTTTACCATTTCTTCAGTCAGGTTTTAATGATGAATATGCAGCAGGTCTGTGGATCTAATGATCTATAGATTAAATAGGCTACCTGTATTACGATTCCCTTTGTTTGTAGAGAAGATGTAGGTGGGTGATTTTTAAACGTGTGACAGGTTGCATTCCAAGAGATATCATGCATTTAAAAGTGAAATGCCCATGCAGCTGACAAGCAATATGCATTTATTTTTCAGTTAAAACACTTAAATCACACAAATAATATTTCATATGAATCAGACTTAATCGTTTTTGATTGTAAAAGTTACTTACAGCATCCAAAATAATGCAAAGATGTATTTGTCAGCATTGCATTATCCAAAACCCCATACACGCTGTTTCTGAGGCTCGTACTTGCATCACTGATGGTCATTTGGGCTCATATTTGGTATTCTACATAATATTTGTGTCCTATAGCTATTTGTCACCGCGATTGGGCTTTAAAAGACAAAATCATCCGTGTTGCCATTTCTTACATCGTGTCTACTTTGTGTGTTAGCCTAGCCGCTACTACAAAAGTATAACGGGCATCCGTTTACTGTTAGTGAATCACCGTGTCGCGCTGCGTCGCGTCCAGTGTATCACGAATTATGAATTTTCATGTAGCCAGCACTATAAGGAAGATCATGCAGACACATATCTGCAGGTAAGAAAACAGACGTCGCATAGGGCAGTGTTAACATTTCAAACATGCTAGTTTTTTCATTATTTGAAACTGCTACGGCAGCAGGGAAGGTAATGCTTTTGCTATTTGCTTTTGACGCACCGCTTGCCGGTGTAGAGAGGGTGTTACTGATCATGATGCTCGGAATCTGTGATGATCATAATTTGTGTGTAATCCTGTGTTTATCCTGATGGAAATATAAAGAAGCCTTAAACTCCAACAACCTTTTTTGTGAAAAAAGTATTTTAACCACACAAGCTGAATTTGAATGAAGCGCCCATGCATAGATTACAGCTCCTTTCAAGGGTGCAAAATGAATCAGATTCAGTTCCCGCCCCGAGTGTAAAGCCCTACCGTGATTGGTTGTAGCGAGAACGTGCTACGATTGGTCAGCTCAATGTGGCCGTTATCTGATTGGCTTGAGTAAACGGTGGGTGGAGTCTACTTATTTGTGGATTTTTCTGCACATCGACGCTAGAAGTGTTTCAAAATCCACAGATGCGCGAGGGGATTTACAAATGCACATAAAGCGGTTCACAAATAAATGCCAGACAGACTTGTGTTTGTGACATAAAACACATTTGTAAATATTTTTTCTTTTATTTGCAAATGTCATTTTATTTATTTGTGAGTTTTAAACATTTTTGTGAAACTCTTTACATTTATTTGTGGATCTTAATCTATTTATTTGTGAATTTGATACATTTTTGTGAATCTCTTTACATTTGTTTGTGAATCTCAATCTATTTATTTGGAATAATGCCACAATTCTAACCCCATATCTGAGTGAAAATCCTTTCAAAGTAAATCCTACAAGGTAAGTTGGTAACACTTTACAATAAGTCAAGTCAAGTCACTTTTATTTATATAGCGCTTTTTACAATACAGATTGTATCAAAGCAGCTTCACAGTGATAACATGAAAATAATACAACAAAGTTTGTTTCTAAAAGAAAATTGCGTCAACGTCCACCTTAAGTTAGGCAGATCAATAATATTATTGAATATTAAATGTCCCCAACTAAGCAAGCCAAAAGCCAAGGCAACAGTGGCAAGGAACCAAAACTCCATCAGTGACAGAATGGAGAAAAAAACCTTGGGAGAAACCAGACTCAGTCGGGGGCCAGTTCTCCTCTGGCCAACGAAGGAACAGTGCATGATTCGGGCAGCATTACAAGTCAGATTGGATCGGAACATTTAGAGTATTTATCCATTTCCATCTTTTTGGAAGTCGAAGTAGTCACGCCGGTATGGAGACGAGTTGTTGAGGATCAGTCCCGTCCACCATAGAGGCTCCATATCGCCGGTGTTGAGTCGTCACTTCACAGGCTTTGTGATTGGGGCATCTGAAGTCTCCATGAGAGGCTGGATACAAACTGGAGCTGACGAACGCCATTTTCCTTGGGACTCGCGTCCCGAGATAACAGCAGAAAAGCAAAAAGGGAAAATGCGTCCCGAGATAACAGCAGAAAAGCAAAAAGGGAAAATAATTAGCATAGCTGCTGTTCATAATGATTTACATAGCACGAGCGTAGATGATAAAAACATGAAGACAGTGACTCTTGCGTCCCAGAGTCACCCCCCTCCGTCCCCCACTCAACTCAGCCCTGCTTACTGACCTCTACATCCCTCCTGCTGCTGAGACCTAACCACATTCTCCCAATCTCTCCGCAGCCCAACCATACGCGCCAACCCGTTTGACTAAGGCTGTCGAGCCCCACTGGTGCGTTAATGCAGTTTCAGTGGCAACGGTTCCGTAACTATACCGCAAAACACAATATCTGCCCAACCACCCGTCATTCACGCAATATACACAGGAACCTAATGACTGTAAATACTATGCAACCTATACAAATAACCTACAGACTCTTCAAGTTTTATAATATTAAATGCATTTGATCTGATTCAACAGTGGTATAAAAGGTAAGCATTATGTGAATGCTTGGCTAAAGAAATGCCTCTTTAATCTACTTGTTCAATTAATGTAATTGAATAAGTGTTCAATTACAGTTCAAATACAGCATCAATTACATTATTGATAGTCCAATAATAAAACGTTTGTCCATTGGTACATTTCTAATCCAAGTATGTCAAAGTAGTACAACCTTTGCATTCTTTGTTTTTTGTTCAGGGTACTGCTTTTGGATCTTGTCTGCCACAATAAAAACAAAACAATATAATTCAGGGGAAAATTGCGACAGAGATCTTCTCTAATTTTAATATGCCTTTGCTCTCAAATCATGGTTGCAAAAAGGTGTTCTTCTACATGAAACCTATTTCTGAAAGTATAACTATTCAGTCAATTACACAAAACTGTACAGCCAGCTCAGTGGAAACCGGATGATTGTTACACATTTCAAGTGTTCTTCAGTGAATGAATCATTTTGAGGAGAGGGAAGAGATTAGCTCTCCTATCTCCTATCTTCTTTGTCAAATTGGCTCTTTTTGTTGGAAATCATGCACAATCTGAAATTACCTCATTTATCATTCAATGTTGCATTGTTTCTAATGGGATCACAGCTAGCCTTAAATAGGGCAAAGTTTGTATGGCAAACTTCCTCGCAGTACTGCGTGATGTGAATGATTTAGTAAGACAGATGACATTTTGGGTCCCTTCACCTTCATTATGCGATGTATGGACTTCATGGATGCTCCTTTTAGGAGAATAACTCACCTGACCGGCAGCGCATGTCATACAGGTTGTGTCAGCAATGGCTATGAGATGATGAGGCTGCGTGATCCTGTATTCAAGAGCATGAATAGAACATTAGAGCATGTTACATGACTGCTCTGAATGCATAACACTGAACGAAGACAGACAGAGGCATCCAGAGAGCCATCGCCCCTCACTGAGCACTGGACTATGAAATGAACGCCTGTCCTCTCGCTCTTTGAAAGGCAGGTTCACTGGAAACTGGACAAAAGTGAATTTAATGGCGTCTGAATGATGAAGAACATGCCCTTGATTTGTAAATCAGTGTCGAAAAAGGAACTTGGATGCAGTTATCAGATAATGAATCCAGGTTGGTGGGTGAAGCAGGTCCATATTTGTGGCTAATGTCTTGGCCAAGATCCTAATCGAGTCCTGAACAATCTGGCCGGTGGAATGATCCACTCAACTTGAAGGGATAATTAAAGATAAAGGGCTCCCATCTTTCAATTCAACACTAATGTAATTGTGAAGGTCTAAAACAAAGAACAGTTCAGAGAGGTCATTAACTTCCTGTTGTTAATATTCTTTGAAAACTCCTGCGGTGAAGTGGCTGCATCTTACCCGTTTCACTCGTGGAGTGCTCGATCCATGTCAAAATACTGCCGTTTCCTGTGGCTGGAACAGAAAGTCAAATAAATGTTCATAGACAAGTCAACCTCCAATGTGCTTCATACTCTTTTGATTGTCCTTCAAGGCAAAAAGATACTTTTAGAGTCTAAAAATAATTTGAAAATGGTGTGGACTTCAAAGCTGGCTGGTTTGGTTCAGAGTAGATGACCCAATAATTGTAAAGCTACTGAAATCACTATCATGCCCAGCTCACTGTTGTGCCTTTTAGCAAGATACTTCATTTACATACGAAAATTAATATTCAGTCTGTTAATCAACATATACCAATCAAAGCTTTCGGGTCAGTAAGATTTTTTTTTTTTTGAGAGAGAAAAAAATCTAGTAAAAACAGGGATTTTGTGAAATATTAATTCAATTTAAAATAATGTTTTTCTATTTGAATATATTTTAAAATGTCATTTATTTCTATGATGAATTTTCAGCATCATTACTCCAGTATTCAGTGTCACTTGATCCTTCAGAAATCATTCTAATATGATGATTTGATGCTCAAGAAACATTTCTTATTATTATCAGTGCTGTATTTTTTCAATTAATATTTTTGTAGAAACCATAATACATTTTACGTTCACTGTAAAACCTAACAGTAATATTCACTCAATTAAATTGAGTTCACTGCACTAAAATAATATCGAAACTTGAAGTGTCTTGAATGACTGTAACAGAAGTCAAACTGAATGAGTTATAGAACATTTCTAGATCCCAGAATGTTAATTGAATAATAACTGTATAGTTAAGTTAATTAATCATCAATAAAGTGATGATTGATCATTAGTGATTAACACCTGCTGTTAAAAAGCAGAATCACTGAAAGAAAGAGAAACACAAGAAATACAAGATTTAAGGTCACCATGATGGAGATCAGTGTTTGCTTTAGTTGGGCTCTTGACCCTTGACTTTTGAGTACGAGTTTTTCTTTGGCTGCTGTAATTGAGTGTTTATGAAACTTTTGTTATGGCACAAAATTTAAGGAAAAGTATGATCGGATGATGATGATCAAGGTTTGATGATGACAATCATTATTTAATGACTTGATTCACTGATCTCATTCAGAGTCTAGTCTCTGATTATATTATTAGTTGTATTCAAAACTAAGATTCTACAACATAAGAACTAACAATGTTATGATAATCAGATAGTATGAAGGATTTTACAGAAAATGTAATGCATTACCAAAGCTAACACAGATATCAAGAATCAGCATATGAATCTCAACAATGCTGGTGACCATTAAAAAACTATTCTTACTGCAATGCATGCTGGGTACTACCATAATACAAACCTTATCCATGGCTCCCAGCATGCATTGCAACATGAATCATTTTTTAATGGTCACCATTGTTGAGATTCATATACTGATTCTTGATGTCTGTGTAAGTCTGCAAGACACCATAGAGGTTTTTAAAATCTGATTGTAACAACACTGGGCCTTACAGCAGAATCACAGTTCTTTTATAATGAATAATACAAGTTACATATCACCTGTTTAATCAGAGATTATTCTCTAGAAAAGATCAGAGAATCAAGACACCAGATTATGATTCATCATTCCATAAATCATCATCAAAACACAACCACATGCTCAAATTTTCTTTTGGCTTTTGTTCCATAACAAATGGGTTATATAAACACTCAGTTACAGCAGCCAGAGGAAAAACTGGTGTTATAAAGTCAAGGGTGTCATGGTGTCTTTAAATGAAGCTCAATAAATCATCATCATCTAAATCTGTTCATTCACAATAACACTGTAGACGCATGATAAAAGTCAAACTGGTTGGTAATAAGTGAAGCTGGTAATGCTGTTTGTGGAGTTGTTCAATCCTCCTCTGCTGAGATCTTGAGAGATTTAAACATATTTTATCTTCAGTTGATTTCATCCAAGGCTGTGGTTGGAAATCAGTTGTAGTTCTTGTGTTTCTCTGTCCTTCAGTGATTCTGCATGTTAACAGCAGGTGTTCATCACTAATGCTCAACGATCACTTAATTAATCACTTAATTTCTTGACTGCAATATAGTTTTACTCAACTGAATATAGTGAACTCAACTGAAATAATTTCAGAGCACTCATAACTATAGTTTTTTTTATAAACTTAAATGAATTGAGGCAATCGGTTTCCTCAAATGTAATGAGTTAGTTTAACTCCTTGTATTTGACTTTGTGTGTGATATTGTGAGCTAGAAGTAACTGCAAGTGCTCTGAGTTCATTTACAGTTTGTCATTTCACTGTTTTTACTCAATAAAGTGAAGTCTCAGCTACATACATTATTAAATGCAGTGTAAAGTTTAATTGTGTTTTAAGAAATATTATTGTTTTAGTGAACTCGATTAAAACAAGTTTAGAAATCTTGTTGTAACTTTATAAAATGTCTTTACCATCACTTTTGATCAATTTAATGCATCCTTGCTGAATAAAAGTATTTTTGTCATGACAACTCTGAGTGTTTGGCATGGTAATGGATATGACAATGTTGATATATTTGGTCTCGGTGGAATAGATCCGCTACGCTCTGTTATTTCTGCTGCTGCAGCAGAGAAAGTATACAGGACTTTTTTGACAATACATGCCAGTACAATATATAGCGTACATGAATTACCTGTAGCAGATCTATACAGGTGGAGCTGGGGAAGGTGGAGGGTTTCTGAAAATTGTGCTTTAGGTGCTACAGCAAATGCTAACCAAGAATTTGAAGGTTAAGCAGTAAGCTCATTGGCTACCGATATAACAGAAACCAATCAGCTGTGCTCTAATAATAATAATAAAAATAATTCATTACATTTATATAGCGCTTTTCTAGGCACTCAAAGCGCTTCACATGGAAGGGGGAATCTCCTCAACCACCACCAATGTGCAGCATCCACCTGGATGATGCGACGGCTGCCATAGTGCGCCAGAATGCTCACCACACACCAGCTTACTGGTGGAGAGGAGACAGAGTGATGAAGCCAATCAGTGTATATATATATATATGGGGATGATTAGGAGGCCATGATGGACAGAGGCCACTGGGCAAATTTGGCCAGGATGCCGGGGTTACACCCCTACTCTTTCGAAAGACATCCTGGGATGTTTAATGACCACAGAGAGTCAGGACCTCGGTTTAACGTCTCATCCGAAGGACGGTGCTCTTTGACAGTATAGTGTCCCCGTCACTATACTGGGGCGTTAGGACCCACACAGACCACAGGGTGAGCGCCCCCTGCTGGCCTCACTAACACCTCTTCCAGCAGCAACCTGGTTTTCTCAGAAGGTCTCCCATCCAGATACTAACCAGGCTCAGCCCTGCTTAGCTTCAGTGGGCAACCAGTCTTGGGCTACAGGGTGATATGGCTGCTCTATAGTGATTATGTGATTGCAAGCAGATTGAGTTAAGGATCAGCACCATCTAGAGTTTCATGACAGAACTTTGTATTACAGATTTTTAAAATTGCTTACACACAATTTCTGAAACTATGGCTCCATTTCTCACCACAAAACACGCGCACAAGATGCAAAACGTCACACATCTCTTGCAAAAGCAAACACTTAATTCAAAACTATTTTAGTTTTCTGAATTGCTAAAACACATTTCTCAAAACTATCACCCACTTTCTTTAAAACCTTAAACACAAAACCTTCCAATCTTCCATCTACATTCAGAGAACATCTGACTCAAAATCAAACAATTGCCTCAAAACCATTTTATCTGCGCTCAAAATCAAAAAATGCTTTCAGATCATACACACATGAGTCAATAATACAGATAATTCATTAGACACTACATCAAAAAAAAAAAAAAAAAAGAGACCACAAAGCATGCAGTTACAGAAAAAAAGTATATTGTAACAAAGTAAACAAATTGTGCACTTTCGTAGTAACCAAAACTTACAGTAGTACGGTGAATAAATTGTATACTGTATCCACTGCAAACATAGTATTGTACTGATTATTACTGATTGTCTGTATATTCAGCACTTGCATACTGTAAAAATACAGTTGTACAACTGCAAAAGTCAAAAAGGTTAAAAAACTCTAAACAAAAAGCAGGTTACAGTACACTCAAAAAAGTTGTGCAACTGCAAAATCAAGGTCAAAGAGAGATTCATTCTGGCTCAGCTTCATGTCTTTGTGTTCGGTCCGGCCTGAGGACTTTGTCCACATCTCAGCCAATTTTGTCTTTTGCAGGCAAAGGGAAAAACTTAGTGTGCCGAATCCAGCATTGACAACATTCTCACACATCTTTCTCGTGCTGATCCTCTTCCTCCTCGTCCACCACCTACCTCTTCAAACCTTCACACAAACCTCTTCCTCCTCTCCTTTTCGTATCTTGTTTTCATCAACATTCAATGTGCCACCTGTGCACTCTGAACTGTACAGTTAGTTTGATCACATCAGTAGAAATCAGTGTAAAAAAAATTGAGTCGTTGGGGGAAACGATGACAACTGTGTTTTAGTTGTGTTTAACTTTTGCCTGCCTGTGTTTAGAGTTTTGCAAAAGAGTGCATGAGATTTGCAAATGGTGTCTAAATGCCTGAACTTGTTAAAGGTTTTACAGAAAGAGTGATTTATTCGACAATAAATTTAGGCTATTGACAATTTGGTAGAGAATTGGGTTTAGTGTTTTACAATTCAGAAAAACAGTAACTCTTCTAAAAATTACTCTCTTATGTCTTTTGCTTGTTCAGTGCAGTGGAATACACAGGACTTTGTCATAGCACTTACACATATACACGTATGTGCATAAATACACTGTATACAGTATGAATGCTCATAGTTTTAGCTGTATAATTACTAGGGCTGACTTCTAATAGTCGAGGATTCGACGAATCCTCATATGAACCTCATAGTCGAATAGTAGGGAAGTGTTATGTAACCAATAGGGGTGTGACGGTTATTATAACCGTGAGACCGACGGTTATAGTTGAACACCGTCATTAGAACTCTATAACCGCCAAAACCGTGCTATTAAAATATTTTTTACAAACATTGTTTATCATAGAGAATGTTTACATACTAACATCAGCTTATGAGGGAAGTTAGTGGTGAAGGAAGTTATGAGGTTAACTTCCTTAACCTTAAGTTAAGTTAAGTTCACTTAAGTTAAGTGGTTAGGGAAGTTATGAGGTTAGAAGTTAGTGGAGGCGGAGTTAGTGGTGCGATCGGAGGCTGAGTGCTGGAGCACTGTAAAAAATATTTTAGCAATTTAGTTATTTCAACTTATTTTTTTGTGTAGAGATAACTAGATTGTCCAGACAACAAGAAATTTTAAGTTTTCTTGTCCTCAACTTATCGAAATAAGTTAGTTAAACTAAAAAAAACCCATGCAAAAAGATAACACAAAATAATGAGTTAAGTTTTTTTACAGTCAGTCTCAGTGAGATGATTCGGGAGAGGTCTGTGCACCTTTACCGATCAGAGCGCGCGCTGACATGGAGTAAAGCCTTGTTTATCCTTGTATAATACTTGTTTATACGCGACGCCGCATCCGAGGATGAACGACTTCAAGCCACGGTTTTGCAATCCGTCCCCTCAGTTTATAAACTGTTCTCACGAATTCTTAAACTGTTCCCTCGGTTTAACAATTCGTGCCCACGGATTAATAAACCGTACCCACGAGTTTCTAATCCGTGCTCTCAGATTTGTAAACCGTGCCCTCAGTTTTTGCAATCTGTACCCACAAATTCATAAACCGTGCCCACGCTTTCGCAATCCGTACTCACGGGTTTGTAATCCGTACTCACGGGTTTGTAATCCGTACTCACGGGTTAGTCCCCCAGAGTGTGCCGCGTGATTCAACCAGGCCTCCTGTTTAGATGCGGGATGCATTGTTTTTAAAAGGACTTCACATACAATATATACATATAAATACATATAAATATATATATATATATATATATATAACACAAACACAAAGTTATAGGCCTATAAAAATAAAATATTCATAAATTGTTTTATGATTAACATATTCCTGTCTTAAGTGAACTCATTTAAAGTTATAAACGCAAATAATAGGCCTAATAATAATAATTAGGCTATTATTATTACATTTAGGCTACATATTTAGATATAAGACGCTTTTATCAAAAAAAGAAACAAAGCAATTCGTCAAATGTCAGTCATAATACAGGTTAGACAATACAGGGCTGAGATTATCATAAATAAACACAAGATTTTGACGCATATCCAAGTGTTTGTGCACAAAAAATAAATACCATTGACTTTTTGCCTTTATTAAACATTTAAAATTTTCGCAAATTAATATGGAAAAAAAAATAGATTTTACTTTCTAAAAACTATATTTTGCCCGCAGTGCTAAATGAGAAGAACATCTCTGGAACCATAAAGAGAGATGATTTATAGGTGATTTATAGGCTAATCATAATAAATGTTTCTGAAAAATAACGATGGATTTTTATTGTTTAAATGAACAGTTTTCTAGTGACGGGCTAAACATATCTCCATCTCCGCTGTAAAGGATGCACCTTTAGAGAAATGCAACTTTCGGATTGTAGGCTATAATCAGACGGTATTTGCTTTCGATTCGAATTTGTTCGTTTAAAAGTGGACATTTCAAGCTTTATATAGGCTTTTGTTTCAGTTCATTTATGAGACGCGCTCCGGAGACCATGAAAGCGCGCCTGATTGTTTTTTTTTTTTTTTTTTTACAAATAGGCTACACAACGTTTTCATGTTATTGTGAGTTTACACAATTAAAAGTAGTTGCAAATAATGTATTATGTATAATGTATTTTTTCTGTATGACCAGAAATGCTAGATTATTTTAAGTTGTTCCACTGTTGATAGGAACATGCAAGTGTTTGCGGCCGCGGCTCAGTGACGTGCAGTGCGCGCTCCACACAAACACTTGGATATGCGTTAAAAACCTGTGTTTGTTTGTTATAATCTTAGCCCATTATTATTGTCTAAGACTGACATTTGACGAATTGCTTTGTTCTTTTTCTTTTCTTTTTTTTGTGTGGATAAAAGCGTCTTCTAAATAGGCCTATGTAGCCTAAATGGATTTGATAGCTAATTATTATTTGCGTTTATTACTATGAATGAGTTCACCGAAGACAGTAATATGTTTAGCCTAACATAAAATAATTTATAACTTATAACCAAATCTTTTACAGTTTTTGAACTGTGTGTTATTATTATTTTATTTATTTTTTTCGCTTATTATACTGAGCTTTTTCCTCTAAAAAATGGACTTTAAAGATAAAAGTAGCCTATAGGCTAAACTCATTTATAAATGCAGTTTTCTTTAGAAAATGCAAGAAATTATCCATTTAAAAAAAAGGGTTTTAAAAACAATGCAATGCATCCCGCGTCTAAACAAGAGGCCTGCTTGAATCACGCGGCACACTCTGGGGGACGAGCCACAAACCCGTGAGTACGGATTACAAACCCGTGAGTACGGATTGCGAAAGCTTGGGCACGATTTATGAATTTGTGGGTACAGATTGCAAAAACTGAGGGCACTGTTTACAAATCTGAGAGCACGGATTAGGAACTCGTGGGTACGGTTTATTAATCCGTGGGCACGAATTGTTAAACCGAGGGAACAGTTTAAGAATTCGTGAGTACAGTTTATAAACTGAGGGGACGGATTGCAAAACCGTCGCCTCGGATTGTTTTTTTCCCCCCACAGGTGACTTCCCGGGCTCCGTAGTTTTCAATCGAACGGTAGCTGCTATCTAATAAAAAAAAAAAAGGTTCGACTATCAGTCGACTACGGCAAAATCTAACGAATCAGATTCGACTATGAAAATCCTTAGTCGAAAACAGCCCTAATAATTACACTACTGGCTTGTTAGATCTGCTTTACAGCAGAATTTGAATTTGTTACTATTGTGAAGCTGCTTTGAAACAATCGGTATAGTGTAAAGTGCTACAAAAATAAAGGTGACTTAACTTGTATGCATATTCAGTATATATTTACAAAATAAACAGATGCAAGGGTCAAAAAGCTATTTGTTTGTAAAAAAGTGATTTCTAAGTGATCAAATTAGGGATATTCACAGAATTGCAAGAGGATAAAAATAATTTATTTCTTTCTGAAAATATTGAGTTTTGATTTCTAAGTGATCAATTTATGTTTAATTGTTTTCACACATGATCGATTAGCCTGACTTCGTCATACTTATATTCTAGTCAGAATGTGAGTCTGAAACTGCTCCATAGGGCTTTGATTATGAGGCGTGTCTTAACCGAACCAGAAAAAAAAAACCTCTGCACTCAATTGGATAGACCTACAACCAATCAGAGCAACAGTAAGTGTTTTTTTTTATGAGCTATATGCAAAGTTGTCAACAGAAGCAGAACTCAACTGCACGCACGCTGGAAGAAGTAGTAAAATAATGAGTGTTGCTTCTTTTACATGGTCCTCCATGAGTGCGACCAAAGGAGAAACCAGAACGACCACAGGGTTTTCATTGCGTTCCCTCTTCTTAGCGACCATCGGAGCCAGCTGATAAAATAAACTTTTGCCGAATCCCGTTGGAAGGACGGCAAACACATCTTTCCGATCGACAAATGCCTTGATTGCAGTTCTCTGTTCGTCTTTTAAAGTGAATGCGCTGTCGATTTCCTTTACAAGAGACGCGATAGCGGAATCTATACATCTCAATTCTCCAGCTGCAGTCATCTTTGAGGGAAACCAGTTCAACCCAAGCACTCTTTGATAACGTGATGATTACGTAACTGCAGATCATCTGTCCATCATCGTATAAAGCCCGCCCTGGCAATTTGATTGGCCCGACTAATTCTGAACCGATCATAATTACTCCTCAATGGATCGAGTCCAGACCGAACTTCCCGACCAAAAAATGTTGTGGGCGGGGTTCGGGCTGCCAGCCATCCAGGCTAATGATCGATGGGTGTAGGTAATCAGTAAAGTATTGTGGCATTTGAATGGCAATGTTTTCTAAATGTAACAAAAGAGCAGTTAGTTTTGAATGATGCGTCCAACGTATAACTGTTTAGCATTTTGCAAAAACTTTGTTTTACAATTGCAAACTGAGTGTAAAGCATAATGTGCTTGCAGTTTTGCACACTTGGTCTGAAGATTATGTATATGAGTGAACGGTTTCACTGAGTTGGCATCAAGTAGCCTACATCTTTAAGTGTGTAATCGTTTTTTTTAAAAGACCACATTTTTTTAAACAATAGTCTAAAATCTATGTAATGCGTGTTGTGCTACTGATACCACAGACAATAATTTCCACACATCCCTCAGTGTCTATAAATGAACTGCATTTACAGTCAATACACTAATGCGACCTTGCAAGCAAGATGACTGTGAAGGTCTTAGTTCAGGAATTGTTCAGTAAAACGGTTTGTTCCTTGAGGTGTTAAGTTGCTACCAGTGGGAATCTGCAGGAATGATGCTGGTAGCGCTGCTGGGAGCAACTTAACAGCTCAAGCAACAAATATTTTGCTGATTTCAGCTCCATGTGAACAGAGCTATACAGATGGTGATATCACTTCCTGCTATATCCGAAAAGATACTTAAAGAAATCATGTTTACCTGTGAAAATGGTCATGACATGAGTTGAAAGAATAGAAATAACTTTAGCACAGACATGCGGCGTTACTGGTCTGATTTTGCCTGTGCTATGGTTATAGTTGCATATTTTAAACGTTTATTTCTGATTTTGCCTGCTTAAAGACTACAGCTATATTTACTGTAAACACATGTTCATACACAAATACATTCATACAGTCATATGGTAATAGTGAAGTCAGATTTAGAATATTTGTATCTATTTTAACAGTTTTTAAATGTATATGCAGCATAATGTAGCAGAAGACTTGGATCATTAATGATTAGTCTTTGATAGATACACTTTAATAACTGCATGCAGAAATAGGGCTAAGCATAATACCCCCAAAAACAGAGTTTAATAGGTTGTTATGGGGAAAAGGTTTAGCGAATTATCCCCAAATTAATAATAAGCCATAATAAACAAGTGTTTGGTGAAAAAAAGGATGCAGAAGAAGTTTTTGCAAATTGTTTTCCGAACAAACTAAATGAATATGATCCATCCTAGTGGTTTAACGGGACCTTTCAGAGTACCTCTGTAACAGCTCTCACTTTGAACGAAGTCTGAATTGCTCTCACTCATTACTCCAACACACACTCGCACACCAAGAACAAAAGAGAGAAACGTCTCTCAAAAGACCTCTGCTGTACAGTTCCTCTGAAAAATTGCAGACTTATCAACTGAATGATGATGGCATGTATCTATCAACAGGGCAATACGGGGCAGGGGAACGACAGCCTCTCGGCGCTCTGCCTTCTGCAGAAATGTGCCGTAAATTTACAGGGCAATAATTATGAGTCTTTTCAGGAAGATAAAGGCAGGACCCTGTTTCCCAAAAGTAATAAACCTGACTCACGCACCCCTAGTTGAGGATGAAAAATGTTCCCCTGGCAACTGCGTTTGTCGTGCATGCTGGTTTTCCTCAACTGGCATGCTAGGCAAGCAATCTCCTTTCATCACAGGGAGAGAATGCAATTTCAGGGCTCATATCCACCAATTTTGTGTAACTCACATAAGGGAAGAAGGAATGTAAGCTGAAAAACATAATACAAGGTGGGGAAAAAAAACTGCACACTAAACACGTCTCCTCTCGTAGGACTGTAAATACTCAACTTTTTGGTTAAAATATGAGACACTCTAAACCGAAAACATTTCAGACTAAGAAAACAAAGATCTAAAAGAAAATTCCTGATTCAAACGTCACATGATGTCATGCCTGGTCAGATTTATGTGGCAGGAAGCCGTTGGGAGGCTCGACGTTCCAGATGCAATAAGCCCTCCTAAAATAGACATCTTCTTCGGTCTAATCTTTGCCACTCTAGTTTCTGTTAGGAGAATGGCACTTCTCCCTCCAAAATGGAGTTTGGCAAATTGGTGTGTGTTAAAAGAGAGTGGAGCCATTTTATATCAGCGTGTCCCTGCAGGCATGTTTCCACTGACAGGCCCAGTGCGAGATCTGTCCATCACTGCGTGCCTCTGCTCCTTTCCCTGCTGATACACGAAATGTCCTTCGCCCCTCATTCCACAAGACACAATCACACCAATACATCTGTTTTAGAGTAAGAAAAAAGGGGATGGTTCAGGTTTGATCAGTGATTAGATGCAAACACCCTGATGTCATCTGTGTCAAATATAGAGGCCGTTTCAACCATTAAACGCTTGTGTAAATAATCTTGCCGATGCGAGAAATAACTGTGCTGTCTGCTCTAGGTAGGTGCTTTGTGTCAGGAATGAAAGCCTCAGACATCCAGCAACGAACTCAGGCATTTCAACAAGTCTTGTGAAAGAAACAGACTGAAGCTTTATTCTGCAGCACAGTGACCTTGACATTTTCACTTAGAATGCGGTTTCGCCGCTGCCACAGAAAGAGATGTATCTGACTTAATCAGGTAACCGGGAGCTTATGCAGTGTTGAAAAGGTAAGTTGTTGATAAAACACTTACCACTGGCTTAACAGCAATGCAAATAATACCTTAAACATACACTAAATAAAATAACAAGAAAATTGTTATTTACTGCTCTTAAATAAAGCGTTATTTACCGCTGTTAAATAAAGCAGTAAATAAAATTTTTTGCGCAAACAAAGCACTCGTGTTGCTTCATAAAACGGAGGTTAAACCGATGAAGTCACATGGATTACTTTAATGATGTCTTTCCTACCGTTCTGGACCTTGAATGTGGTAGTTGAGTAGCTCCCAATGGAGGGACAGAAAGCTCTCAGATTTCATCAAAAAATATCTTCATTTGTGTTCCGAAGATGAACTAAAGTCTTACTGTTTTGGAACGACGAGTTTTCATTTTTGGGTGAACTTACCCTTTAAGGTTTTTGTACACGAATTTCAATGATATAAAATGTAATAAATCAAACTAAATACACCATTCCATTGTATAGATGCAAGGTAGGTTTTCCTTTAGGACATTATTCAAGCTGCCCAGTGATGTGAAGAGCTCAATGCATGTTGTTTGAACTATGAGACAACATGACATTAAAATATACACTATATAGGTCAAAATGTAAATACTGTTTTTTTTTTTTCAAAAGAAATTAATACTTTTGAAGAAATTTATATTTCTGTTTCATATACATTAATCAAGTTCTGAAATAACTGCATCATGGTTTCCACAAAAATGTTAAGCAGCACAACTGTTTTCATCATTGAAAATAATAAGAAATGTAAATATTTCACAATATTGCTGTATTTTGACCACAACAATACAGCAATGTATTGATCAGACCACAACCTGAGAAAGTAGTTACTATGTCTGTTTTCGAAGAAATTGAAGGCAAAATTTTGGAAGAAACCGTACAGCACCTTAAAACATCAACCTGCGCCCTTGACGCACTTCCCACATCTTTTTTCAAAAGTGTGTTAAACAGTTTAGAAGCAGATCTCCTAGAAGTGGTAAATGCCTCACTTCTCTCTGGGAGTTTTCCAAACTCCCTGAAAACTGCAGTTGTCAAGCCCCTCCTGAAAAAGAGCAATCTGGATAAGACCATCTTAACCAACTATAAACCGATCTCAAATCTTCCTTTCATAGGCAAGATCATTGAAAAAGTTGTCTTCAATAAGCTGAACAAATTCTTAAGCTTGAATGGATACTTTGACCATTTTCAATCTGGTTTCCGATCGCATCACAGCACAGAGACAGCGCTCATAAAGATAATAAACGATATTCGCTTAAATACTGATACAGGCACATTATCAGTACTGGTACTACTCGACCTCAGTGCTGCATTTGACACTGTCGATCATGACGTACTTCTTGACAGGCTGGAAAACTGGGTGGGGCTTTCTGGGATAGTCCTAAAATGGTTCAGGTCATACTTAGAAGGGAGAGGTTATTATGTGAGTATAGGAGACCATAAGTCTGAGTGGACATCCATGACTTGCGGAGTCCCTCAAGGCTCAATTCTTGCGCCACTCCTGTTCAACCTGTATATGCTCCCAATGAGCCAAATAATGAGAAAGAACCAAATTGCTTACCACAGCTATGCAGACGACACACAGCTCTACTTAGCCTATCGCCTAACGACTACAGCCCCATTGACTCCCTGTGCCAATGCATTGATGAAGTAAACAATTGGATGTGCCAAAACTTTCTTCAGTTAAACAAAGACAAAAATGAAGTCATTGTGTTTGGAAACAAAGATGAAGTTCTCAAGGTGCCTTGGTGTGTCAGGAACCAAGTCAGGAATCTTGGTGTGTCTCTAGAGTCAGATCTTAGTTTCAGTAGTCATGTCAAAGCAATAACTAAATCAGCATACTATCATCTGAAAAATATTGCAAGAATTAGATGCTTTGTTTCCAATCAAGACTTAGAGAAACTTGTGCATGCTTTCATCACCAGCAGGGTGGATTATTGTAATGGACTCCTCACTGGCCTTCCTAAAAAGACCATAAGACAGTTGCAGCTCATACAGAACGCTGCTGCCAGGATTCTGAGCAGGACCAGAAAATATGAACATAACACACCAGTCCTCGGGGTCTTTACACTGGGTCCCAGTTACATTTAGGATTGATTTTAAAGTATTATTACTGTTATATAAATCATTCAATGACATAGGACCTCAATATATTGCAGATATGCTCACTGAATATAAACCTAACAGATAACTCAGATCATTAGGATCACATCAGCTAGAAATACCAAGGGTTCACTCTAAGCACGGAGAGTCTGCTTTTAGCTATTATGCCAGCCGCAGCTGGAACCAGCTTCCAGAGGAGATCAGATGTGCTCCTACAGTAGTCACATTCAAATCCAGACTCAAAACACATCTGTTTAGCTATACATTTACTGAATGAGCACTGTGCCACTGTTTGTCCGACTGTTTTTTTTTTCTAAACTGTTTTAATTATTCTTATTTGTTTTGATTATTTAATTTCTTCTATGTAAAGCACTTTGAATTACCATTGTGTATGAAATGTGCTATATAAATAAACTTGCCTTGGCTTGCCTATTTTAATCAAATAAATGTTGCCTTGGTGAGCACAACAGCCTTCTTTTAAAAACATAAAGAATTCTTACCAACCATAAACTTTATAATGGTAGATAGGTTTAAGAAAGAAGACACCCACACACAGACAGACCTTCACTTTTTCAGCTTGAATGAATCATTTTGAGTAGAAGGTATTAAGGTGTTGGAATACGAATCACAACTTGACAAAAACATCGGTTATAACAGTGCAAATAAAACTAGTTAACAGTGAAAAAAGGTAAGGCAATTAATTCATGTTACATGATGGGGAAAACGCTAGTCGGAGTTTACTTAATTTTATACCTTTACGGGTTAAAAATAATTTATTAGTTATTTACAAGTTAGAAATGTAATTTCTACAGGGAATACAAATGTAGAATAAGTTTAATATTTTTACATCCACACCAAATATTTTTTTCCCTCAGTGTATTCTAATATTACTGATCATCAAAATGCACTTTCATGCAGAGGTTTAAAAAAAAATCCCTTTGCGTGAATAAAAACTCTTGAGACTGCTTTTCAATCTCAAGAAAGCATCACTTCCAATCTTATGACATCATCAAAACATCTATGTCAAACACTGTTAGAGTGTCCCTGTCCAGAGTCGTTCAGTCCCTGTCCACCATCTTAAAATGTCACTTAGACCTCTTACAGGCTCAAATCACTTTGTGACTTTCACTTTCACAGGCCTCTCAAAACCCATTTAGATGAGAGTCCGAGTGAAAGGGCAAAGCTGTGACTCAACTTCAAACAACACAGAAGGGTGGAACAAACACTGATCTCAAACATTTCCTCAATGTCACAACATGCAAAATGTCCGTATCACTGTAAACCCAGATTTTGTTTCTAATTAAACTTACGAGTGATAATTACTTATTATTTTATGTTTAGTAAAACCTGCTATCATTACTAAACAACATTAGTTGTTTGTACTATTTAGCTGAAAGATTCATTGCACTAATCACGTTTAGCAGAGATTACTTGGTATGTTTAGTTTCATAAGGAAGGGGAGGGGGCTAATTCACGTGAAAAGACCCACGTCTAACGTTTGTCCTACACCTGGCGGGACGAGCACAGGCCTCGGCAGCAGACGGTATTGAGAGTTAACAGAGGTTTAGATGTTGATGAATTATTGTTTAATTTGTAGTCACCATAATGGTGATAGGTGTTGGCTTTAGTTGGGCTCTTGCCCTTGACATTTGAACATTAGTTTTTCTCTGGCTGCTTTACCTGTGTGTTTAAAAGGCACAATTGTTATAGCAAAAAAGCCAAGAGTAAAGTGATCCAGTGATGACTGCATATTGATGGTGTCATCAATAAAGATTATAAGTCATTAGCACCTCATTTCATCTAGAGTTTAATCTCTTATTGTCTGGGCCTTCCGTGTGATTGATAAGAAAGTCCTGTGATTTTTACAGCAGGAAATCCAACAGAATTGTTATAATTTGAACAATTGTAAAAACATTATGCAGAATTTTCTTTTAAAATGCCATGTTATTTTGTCACACATAGACATGAACAATCAGCATATGAATCTAAACAATGGTGACACTCAAATGAAAAGCTTGCATCATGCTGGGTAAACATTTTTAGAACGTGAACTAATGATTTTCAGTAAAGACTACTAATGTAAACTTGATTTGGCTACTGCACCCACTTAAGATTATTATGTTAATACAACTCAACATGTTTAGTTTCAGCTTGTGTAAAAAGTTAAGGTTCCATGTTAATACAACTCAACATGTTTAGTTTCAGCTTGTGTAAAAACTAAAGTGGTATAGGGCAACGGGTTTCCACACGATTTGAGAGTAAAGTCAACTAATTCGGGTTAAGAGTGTATCTACTCTCTATTAGTCTGCTCCTGAATGACATTATATAGGGAGTTGTCCATAAACATACACTATGCCTTCTACTGGTGATATTCCATGAGAAAATGGCTAATAGGGCATGTGATTTAAGGTTCATTAGAGTGGAGTGAAGACCAGAAGCAGGAGCAGATGCTCTCTCTGGAGATGTTCATCAGCATTCTGGGGTGAACCTCTACAGTCATATTCCATTCCATCTGCCTGCTTCTGTCTTTCAGCTGCAAATGGAGCACCTAGGTCCATTAATTCTCAAATAACTGCTCTGCACATCCAAATGCTTCCAAAGAAGGGCATCCATTGTGGGCATCCATTAAAGCATATTATCTGGGCCAGTCAAAAGTGACAGCAATTGAGGGACACAGTAGCAAGGATGAAGCAATGTGGTGTGACGTGATATGAGCTGGAAAACTCTTTTTGTAACAGGACAGGATGAGATAGACTTTGCCTCTTAGGGCTTGTTCACATAGAACACGTTTTTGCTTTGAAAAACGCGAGACGCGAACAGTGGAATGGGAAAAAATGCTAGGTCTCAAGACTTGTTTTTTAAAAGTTGAACTGATTTTAATCGGAGCGCCGCGTTTTTAGAATGGCGTGTCATGAGCGAGACGCTGCAAAAGACGCAAGACGTGAGCGCGTGTTTGCATTGAAAACAATGGTAAAGTAGTGCAGTGGAATGGAAAAATGAGTTCTGTGTGAACATGATTGCATGATTGGACAAGAGATGTAGAAGATGTGAGATTCTGCAGTTTCACCCTTAGCATTGTGTTTGGGTCAATGACATGGCACAATTTTTCTTGTCCGGATATATTAATTTATATATTATTACCAAGAATAAACAGGAGTCAGTGTTTTTTAGGATTCATTGATGAATAAAGTTTGAAAGAACAGCATTTATTTGAAATGGGAAACTTTTATAACATTATAAATGTCTTTAATGGCAGCACTTTTGATCAATTTAGTGCATCCTTCCAGAATAAAAGTATTAATTTCTTTGAAAAAAAAAAAAATCTTACTGAGCCCTGACATTTGAAACGTAGTGTATATTTTTTTACAGTCTCTATATTTAAATCTGTCTTGAAAATGTTTTAAACCATACAAAACCAAAATGAATACAAGGAGTTAATTTCTAATAACTAGATTTTTCCTTTTTCTTTTTTTTTAAAGACACTTCTATTTGTCATTGACCCGATTGTGCAGGATTCATTGTGCTCTATTTCTTCTGTGCAACCACATTCCTATTCATTGCCTGTGGGAACACCAGCAACGGACAAAGTGCAATGCTTTATTAACGTACAGCATGTGCTCACACTTGCTCTCTCTCCTCAATCGAGCCGCAACCAATTACAGCTGATAGGCTTCTGCAGTTGTATACGCAGGAGCTGTCCACTCAGCAGCGGTGCTGAACGGACTGTGGGAGGCTTCTGCTGTCCGTGGTACTGAGGATATAGCCATTGACAATCACTCTAAAAACTCATCCCATCCATCATCCATCACATATTTGCCCTTGGCTTATCACTACTCCTCAAATCTTCATCCCCTCCAGCTCCTTCCATCTTCCTCACTCTTTTCATCAAGTCCCTCTCATCCTTTCTCAGACACCACTTGTCAGAGATGTGCTATGTGGTTAAGATGAGTGTGTCCATGTGTGTGTGTGTGAGGCCCACAGGGTATCTATCCCTCCATTGAGAGATCAGAGCAGGTGCCAGATGCCTGGAGCTCATAAAAAAAGAACATCATACTTTTCAGCTCACCTACAGCTCCTCGGTGCCCACACATATCCGGTTAACTCACTTACTGCCGACAAAACCTGCTCACTGCACACTACACCACAGTTACAGGATTCTTGTCTCACACGTCACGTGGCGCGAGCACTTCTCAGGGCTGCTTTATGTTGTTCATAATGCTGTTTGACAGAGGTCTCGAGTTCATGAACACTGCATTCTTATGCCGCAGAAGGTATAGAATAAACCAGAGCGAATTGAGGACAAGTGACAATTTATCATTTGTCATTGAGTTCAGCAGACTGGAGCTGAAGAAACGCAAGCCACGTTTCTCTCAGACAAGATATTAAAACGTGTTAAATTATTTAACCGTGCCCTCTTGACCTAAACACGCTCAGTCAGACACGACGTGCAGATATGAGATGTTTAATCAGACTTTTCATCACACCCGGCTGGCTTTAGTAACTGCCGTATCAGAAACTCTTACACCATTTGAAATTCACCTGTCGTCCACCGACTTTCCCTAATGAATATAAAAATGCGAATCCATTTAGAGGACTCGATTCAGATGGATGACGTTGACAAGGATGACGAGATACAATGCAAATCCCTGGCATACCACAAAAAAAAAAACTCTCTAATTGAGCATATTCACAGCAAGGACGTGTGGAGGAAAGAGCAAAGTGTTTTGTTTTTTTCTGCTGTCATTAGTAATCTCTTCAGGGCAGGTAGGAGAAGTCACTGATGGGAGAACCGGCTGAGAGACAGACTGTATTAGAAGTGAGATAGTGTATCTGGCAGGTTCACTGTGAAATGTAACTGTCAGCCATTAGAAAGAATCAGAGGAGAGAGATTTGTGCTCATGAGATAATGAGTTTCAATCTAATTCCATTGCATACAGAAATATTCTCATACGACTGACGTTTAATTCTCCCACCGGCGGCGGAGGTATTGACATACGCATTTCCTTTGATTTCCCTTTTGTTAAAATCCACATCAATCACAACCCAAAAGGTGTAAATATTTAAAAGTTTCAAGGCGCTCATTATGAAAAGCCTGCTTTATCAGCACTATAGCACATTTCTGTTTTTCTCTGTCTCTCTCTACAACACCACTAGTTCTCTAGTTTCCTCTGGGATTTGTCTTACATGGTCCCCTGGTTTTGCTGAAATGTCTTTATTTCAGTGTTACCCAAAGAATAACATCTTGATTCTGAATTCCCTTGGCAATATCCTGGTGCTTCGTCTCTCTAAACACACCTCATAGATTAAGGGTAACAAGGGAATCAGGAGAGATGCTGATGCTGTACTATTTCACCAGGTTTATCTGCCTAAAATCACTGAAGTGCTGCTCTCTTAATAAAGCTTCATAAGAATATCACAAGCAATTCAAAAGTCCAGAGATTTTAGAACATACAGAAGTTTAGGTTTTTGTAAAAATATTTTTTTTATTATATTCTAATAAAGCTTTTTTTTATTATTAAAGATTTTGAAACTGAATTTAATCCATTCATTTAATCATAAAATTCACAGCATAAAAAGCTAAATATTTCCTATAATTCCTGATAAACATCACATACAGTGTTGATGACACAATCCCAACCAAAAACACACACCTTTTGTGTGATATCAAACCGATGTTATAGCACATAGATCCATAATGGAAAAAAATATTTCAAAATGACTAGAAAATTATTATGCTACATAAGATCCTAAAAAATTCACTGTAAGAAAGTATTCCCTAAAATTCTGCTCAAACCTCTCTTACCTCTGTTAACCTTTAACATACGTATATAAAACATATATACATATACTATATACTATATATATATGTATATAAAACATGTTTTGTTTCTTTGGGTTTTACCATTTTGTTTTAATTTGCTACAATTAATTTCTAAATGTAACACAAATGCTGTTGAATGATGTGTCCAACGTATAACTGTTTAGCATTTTGCAAAACTTTGTTTTACCATTGCAAACTGAGTGTAAAGCATAATGTGCTTGCAGTTTTACAGACTTGGTCTGAAGATTATGCATATGAATGAATGGAGTGAATGAGTTGGGCTTAAGTAACACTTTAAAGTGTGTAAGCAGTTTTAAAAAACTGTAAATTATAAAAAAGAGATAACATGATTTTGCATGCGGTTTTGCAAAAGGGACGTCGAATAGTCACCTATATGAGGTACAAGAAATTACCAGTGATGACATCACAAAATAGCTAAACGTATTAAATAAATGAAGATGTAGAGGTGTCAAAGAAAAGCACACAAATATGCTCATGTCCATGAGTTTAGCTTTAAACCAAATAACAGCACTGCAGGCTTAAAAGCTATAGTGGAAATGTACACTAAAAAATATTGCAATTTTAAAGGTAAAAGACTGTAAAAATGCTATGG
This sequence comes from Rhinichthys klamathensis goyatoka, assembly GCF_029890125.1. Classification (NCBI taxonomy): domain Eukaryota; kingdom Metazoa; phylum Chordata; class Actinopteri; order Cypriniformes; family Leuciscidae; genus Rhinichthys; species Rhinichthys klamathensis. The sequence goes on from NW_026606585.1 coordinate 775,910, forward strand.
TAAAAACCTGTTAATTGGTTTTATGGTAACTTTCCTTACTCTATATGGTGAAAAATTGTAATATTGATCGAATGGGACATTTCATGTAATTTTACAATAAAATACTGAATTTACAGTAAATTTCACTGATTTGGACAGATTTTATAGTGTAAGTGAATATAGTGATATTAGCTAAATGAATGTGCAATAAAAAAGAAAAGAAAAAAAAAGCCTGGTACGTTTTGCCTTCAAAGGCAAATTCTGTTCACAAGTGTTAATGTCCTTGGTTTAAATGTTTAGTGAGTTAGAGCTGTTTTAAATAATTAAATGTTCCAGGGAATAATGAATGGAACAGGACTAAAAAACATTTTTATTCAGATTCTGACAGGAGTTGAACATTCATTGGTGGTAAGCACCCAAACTATTTAAGAGACAGCTCTAAAACCCACTTCACTATTAATGGTTTGGATGTAGTTGTACAGGGGCTTAAAAGGGAGAGAGTAACATTAAGACGCAGCACAAAATGAGCTTGTACTTGTCCAAAATCCAAACTCAAACTTGACAAGAAAAGCAAAGAAAACTCCAGTTGGCAGAGAGTGGCTGAAGGTCTGAGTTCAGACAGCTTCAGGAGTCCTGGTTTAGCAGATCTACTCCCTAAAGTGAGAGGGTGTATAGAGCTGTTGCTCTCGAGTAGACAAACTCCACTCAGAGAAGCACTGTCTTTTTTGTAGATACCTGTTATACAGAAGGACTGGAATGACTAGTGTTTAGTGGGAGGGATATCAGGTTCACAGCAGCCAGCAGGTGGAAGAGAGCCGGCCAGGAAGGGAGTCAGTAGGCAGGCTGAGTGGGATTTCTCCAAGGTAATGATGGTTTCCAGCAATTTCACAACACATAACCATGGTCTGAAGGTCTGCTTTAAAAACAAATAAAGGAGCATCAAATCCCATTACAGGCAACCCAAGGTGGTAAAGCTTAAGGTGCTGTAAGTAAGTTCTCTTTTAAAGCATCTTGGAGCTTATTCGATCCATAGTTGATAAAACATATAATTTTGATGTAATTTGTTGATTTGTAATTTAACATTTTATATACTGTATATATATATATATATATATATATATATATATAGGCATCATTGACACTAAATATATATAACATTTAGTAAATTATGTGTGCATACATACTGTATAAAATTTATAACATTTTATGTTAAATATAATTACATAGTTCTCATTAATACTAAAAAAAAAGTTACTGCTGTTTGCAATTATAACCAATTAAAACCAAACGATTTACCATGTAAAATATATCAGACACTGTCATGTTTGTCACTGTTACAGGACAAATACCATCCAATTTTGTGCATGCTTTACATATATTTATTCAAGATAATTTAAGATGTCTTTCAAAAAAATGAGGCCACATCCAAAACAACTCCTTTTTCTAATCTCAAAATTCAACTGATTTTGAACATTATTGAAAATGAGACTTTATTTCCGCACTAATTTTTGCATTTCAAGCTTGACCCTGTAAAAACAACTAATTGATTGTTTTTAGGACCTTATTGTATCTCTCGTCTATTGTCTGTAGCCTAGTTTGGTTGGGGGGGGAAAAAACACAGTAAAAGTTTTTTTTTGTGCATAACAGTGTTGCTTAAGCAATTTGTCGGTGACACACAAGTGACTCCAGGTCTGTCAAGGTCTGGGGCTCAATTACAAGCTGAGGAAAAGAGCTTAAAAACCGCCGAGTTCCTGAGATCACAACCAATCTGTTTGCATGTTGAGCGAAAAATATCGAACCCTCAGCTACTCAAGGGGGATTCATGTTGCTCTAAAAACATTTCTTATAAATGTCAGTTCAACATCACCCATTGGAACGTTATACTACGATACAAATGCCCGGCATCATTTCCTAGTTTCAGGCGGCTGTTAGATCAAGGCAGGTTTTAGATGAGAGATCACATATAGCTTGAAGCTAGGAGCTCTCGCGTATCGGGAAAAATTATTACGTGCAAAGGAGGGAGAAAGAGAAAGATTGAGCGAGGGACTAAGAGAAAGAGACAGAGAGAAAGTGTGTGAGGGAGAAAGAGATGAAATGGGAGAGTGACACGAGAGAGAGAGAGAGAGAGAGAGAGAGAGAGAGAGAGAGAGAGAGAGAGAGAGAGAGAGTGAGAGAGAGAGAGAGAGAGAGAGAGAGAGGGAGGGAGGGAGGAAGAGATAGAGAGTACCGCCCTTCAGTTGTGTTTAAATGTGAAGCGGAAAATCATCTCTGTGGCTCAGGGGAGTGAAGAGGCAATTCTAGTGTTAGAGCGGGTTTGCCGTGTTTTAGATCTTAGCGCTCTCTCTCTCTTTCGCTCTTTGTTTGTCCTACAGTGTCCCTGATTTCAGCTTCAGGCTTCAAAGTGAGAAGAACTGAGAGTTTCTACAAGACAACAATACCTGGACCCGGGAATATCTAGACACCTCGCAATGGATGGATTGAGGACAAAGTATTGAGTTCTCCTACGGCTGTCCCTGAATGACACAGGTACAGTAGAACAAGCTTTGTTTTCCTCTTTGCATCTGATTCAATAGTAATTGTTAAGAAAAAACAAATATAACATGTTTTTACCTTGATGCATGGAAATTTTTTTTTTTTTTTCTCTGTGAAAAAAAGAGTGCACTGAAAGATCAGCATGAATACCTTGAGCTGGTCTCGCATTCAGTGATTATTATAGCCTTCATTAGGAAGCATATGCCGTGACTGAATGCCTGGCTCTTTTCATAAGTTCTCCAGACATTTTTATAGGTCTATAGTATTCAATTTCAGTTCACGCTATCTGAAGAAAATGTGACTGCTTAGTCACAACTCCTATTTATTAATATAAATAGACAATTGGAGACATTAGGTTAGAGGCTGGCTGTCAGGTAGCGAGGAAAAGAAACCGAGTGGCACTTTCATCTCTAAATGTGGCCTAATAGACACACTTCAGTCTACATGAAGATTGGAGCTGTGAAAGATTTCCTCAAGTTCTGTCAGACTCTCTCACGCTCACATAAAAATAGTGATTTATTTATTTTCAGATTGAATTAGAAATTTCAGGTCTGAATGCACCTCATGGCATTCACGGCACTTAGGTAGGAGTAAATGGAAGTGAGAGGAAGAAATCAAGGCGTTACTGACCGTTCGCTCGCTCTCGCTCTGTCTATCTTCAGAGGAGTGTTGGGATGTCGTGGCTGGTGTGGGTGTGGGTCAGTGTGACAGTCCTGCTGATGTGTGAGGCCACTTTCTACGAGACCATCCAGCAGCACCTGGCCCCTCCTGGAACCAACATACAGATCCTCGGTGAGTCCTTCCTTCTGTCCAGCTCCTGCTTCATCGTCCACTCTGACTTTTCTTCATTTAATCTCTGTGGGGGGAAAGGTTCAGGAATGCATTTATTAGGGTGGGCTGCACCATAAAAGATTAAACTAAGTTTTATCTACTACTTCAGATGCATCACACTCAGGGAAGGATCTACCGGGACGGCAACTGTCACCCTAAGAAAAAGCATTGCCACCCACCTCAGCAGTGGTGCGTTCATGTCCATAAAGACAGTGCATCGCAAAATAAGAGAGGCTGCTCACTGCAGAGCCAATGGGTGGAGCTTGACGTCCAGCTCCCCTCTCTGGATGCAATGGGTGGAGCTAAAAGGTCCAACCACACCCTATAACCCTACCCATAACCCGATCCCTAAACATTACTAGGTCAAGCTCCACCCATTAGACCGACAGAGGTGGAGCTGGATGTCATTTGACTCTCCAGTGAGCACCACTTGAAAAATAATGGCAAGAAAACACGTCTTTCCGTAAATTCTGCTTTCTTGGTTCTTTATGAGTTCTTGGTTTTTCCATTTGTTTGTGAATCGGAAAATGACTGCTTCTTGGCTAACTCAAAGGTCCTCTGAGAAATGTAATCTCATCCGGATATGATATGTCCGGGATTCCGTATTGTTTGGCGAGTTAATTTTCCGACCGCCCCCTCCACTTTCATTGTGGATATAGGCCTTTTTGCCATCTAACGAAAAAAAATTAATGAAATCAATAGGAAGATCCTGAACACGGAAACTGATAGCAGAGTTATTAGGTTAGGTGAGAATCTAATCTTTATTAACTAGATTGAAAAGTTTGAAAGATAAATTTATGCTGGCTTTAAGTCTTGTTTAAAAAATAGCAAATAATTTGATATTGGGTCAGAACTGATAGATGTTCTGGGTGCAAAGGTGTTGCTAGGTGGTTGCTAGAATGAATATTCTGGTTGGTTGCTAGGCTCTTGCTATACAGCTGATGGGATGTTGCTACAGTATATGGTTGACCTTCCATAACATCCCCATTCAGGCATTTCCACCTGTTAATAACAGAAACTCTAACATCGTTTGCAAAACTGATCCAGTCTCAGTGCTTTGATATTTTGCCATTTCTTTCTAATATTAGCATAGTCAATTCAAATTCCAAGCTTTTTTTTGCTCTTAAACTTGCATTAATATACTTGTGATTTATACTATCCATTTACATTTTATTAATAAAACTACTTTGCTTTTTAAGTAGTAGTGATTACAAGCTCATACATTTAGAATCTGTTGATGTTTTTGATGTACAGTGTTTTTGATTGACTTGGTGCCCTGGATATTGACATTTTGTTATTTATTTTTAAACAGTATAGATGATTATTCGTGAACACAACTGTGTATGTCAGGCCATAAATCCACTAACTGTGCACGGGCACTTGCTTTGGTGTTGCCACCCCTCATAGACCTCATGCACCCTTTCTAGATCCACCCCTTTAAAAATAAACAAGGGTACATTTATTCTATAATATTCTGCTTGGTTTCAGTTTATCATTGTCCTTATACTTTAAATATAGCTGCTCTAGTACTTTAAACTTACATTTAAATTTTAAAATGGTTAAATGGTTAGTTCACTTAAAAAATAAAATTCTGTTATTTACTCACCCTCATTTTGTTCCAAACGAATAAGACTTTTGTTCATCTTCGTAACAAGTGAAGATGTTTTTAATATTATCTATACTTTTAAAATTATTATATTATTACAATATGATATATAATATTACTATTTTAATATTAATATTCTCTATATTTTTGTCCATTCATTGAAAGTCCACGCAATCAAATATTTCATGCATCAAAAAGAGATTGTAAAAGTAATTCGTATGAATCGAGCAGTTTAGGTTACACTTTATTTTAAGGTGACGTAGTTACATTGTACTTACTCAAATAAGTACTGAGTAATATGAATTACCTACATGTACTTACTATAGAGTTATGGTTAGGATTAGTTAGCCTACTTGAAAATTAAAAAAAAGAAGTTTATACGTGCTTGCGCGGCACATCAGAAAAAAACGAATTAGTTTGCATGCATCAAGCAGGAATGTTTGATCTTTAATTTAAAATATTTGATATGCTCATACAGTATATGTGCGTTGATCAATATTTATGTGAATAAAAGCCTCAAATGATGATGATGATGATGATTGGAATTTTCACCCGAAAAGGTTGTCCCTTTAAGGATTAACTTTAAACCTATTGGTTTGAATTTCCAAAATTGTAACATATTACGAAAATAAAAGAGTTCCTATAAAGAGATTAAGGATTAAGGGACCAGTTAATTTCTGTTAAGGAACTGAAGTTACATTTATTTGATTGAATAAAAACATTTATTTGAATGACTATTGAGAGAGAGAGAGAGAGAGAGAGAGAGAGAGAGAGAGAGAGAGAGAGAGAGAGAGAGAGAGAGATGCATGTGTGAATCACCTGCGTCTGTGCAGCATCTATTTACTAACAATGAAGCTGTGAGTTTAATTACTTTAAAGGGGAAATATCATTAAAATCTGACTTTTTCATTGTTTTAGTGTTATAATCGGGTCGCCAGTGCCTTTCTCTGCAAGCATGTAAAAAAATAAGCCGATTTCAGATTTCCCTCCCCTTCTGACGTAGGAAGGGGATCTTATTATAATATTACCGCCCCTAATCAACACGTTTCCAACCATGGCGCCGCCATTTGGTTTTCGCAAGCGACAACAGTGTAACCAGTTCTAACGCAATGGCAAAAGTTTGAGCAAAACATGCAAATTGCAAACTGTTCTGTAGTGTGCTGCAAAGACGAGCACAGAACACTTTTTGACCACAAAATGTCACAGCTGTCTTATAAAGACCTCAGGGAACTGTGTCAACTTGTGTAAAATTTAAACATGACTGTACATCCAAGTCGATGAGATGAATCAATGTAACTCCACAACAACTATACATGTATCCATCCACTAACCATTCAGAAACATCCAGGCAGTCTAAAAGTTGCAACCTCTTTCTGAGTCTCTCTATAATATATATAATATAAGGCTTCACTCCGCTACTGGTGGTTATTTCTGAGATTTTAGATGAGTGAAATTCGCGTTTGTTACTGGCGGAGTATCCGAAGCTCCTGTGAAGGATCGACCGTCTTCTGAACGGAGGAAGGGAAAAGCAGCTCATTTGCATTTAAAGGGAACGCCCAAAAATGGGCAACTTTGACAAGCTATAATAAATGATCTGGGTGGTATTTTGAGCTGAAATTTCACCGACACATTCTGGGGACACCAAAGATTTATATTACATCTTGTGAAAAGGGGCATGATATGTCACCTTTAAAAACAGTGACGTTATAACATCCTTGCTGAGTAATATAATGCAGCGATTTGGTAGCGAAGCTAATTTCTTAATAAAAGTTGCGGGGCAGCGTTGATAAGTGTGTTTGTGTGTGTGTGCTTTAATGTAAGCTGCACATTAATATAGAACAGTGATTAAACTGACTGGAACTACCAGTGCACAAAACGATTTTAATGCACACACTATGTCAATATTTTTTGTATACAGTAAAATTTGTATACAGTAAACATTATTATAATATAATATAATCCTTATGTATATGACACTCAAAAATGGAAGATTGGTGTCAGAGTATTTGTATTGTAAGTTTTTTTTTTTGCTACTGTTTACTTCCATTGGTTAATTCACCATGGTGGACAATCAAAATGAATTGCAGGTGAAGGTTTTAACCACTGGTTTGTTTGGCAGTGTATTATTAAGTGGTGCAAAACAACTTCAGCAAATCCTTTGCTTAATTTAATTCTCATTGGATACAACTAAGATTCCGGAAAGTAGACACAGGGGATGGATTGCTAGCACAGAGCTTCTCAACATAATGTTCCTGCAGGACCCAGATTTGGACATTTATCAATTGGCAGCCCAACACAGTGCCCGAATTGTTTTGATCGTTTCAAGCTTGCGATAGCCAATAATTCACTGCACACAACACATTGTGGTCAGTATTTAATGAAGTCTGGGTCATTATTTTTTTAAGTTTGCATAATTTTGTTGATGCTTTTCGAGGGGGGCATGTCAAGAAACTGCTTAATTTGGCTAGCTTTTACCTACTGGTAACGTAAGATATATTTTCAACAAAATACCGCAGTTTTATAGGAGACATCTTTTGACAACAGCAGCATTTTTTCATCCCTATAAAATGTCAATAAGCCTGTTACTGTGCTATCTGAGCACAATTATTATCTGGTTAGTTGTATTTGACATTCCCTTTTTAGTATTTTATCCCTATCAGGACATGCAAAGAACCACTGCTCTCTGACCTCATAGTGTGAGAGTAGTTTTCAATATTAGTTGATAATAAATCCTTGCAAATATACCTACACTGCATCCTCAACAATAGTGTATTTACAGTATGTTGCTAACCAATTTTTTTTTTTAGTACAAATGAAGTTTTATCTAAAACAAACCATATTTGCATGTATAGAGGAATGGAGGAACGAATAATAAAGTGTCCATCACAGTAAAAGTCTCACTTTCACAGATCAGGTCAAGAGGATATGAGACATTTTTTATCAGAATGTAAATCTATTACGACATCCTGTTTATCTAATATCTTGACGGTCTGGGGTGGTTTAAAGGTTCACCTCAATTGAAAGCACGAAGGCTTCTAGTAACCTCACACCTTCAAATGAGAGGGCAAAAAGCAATTCGAGATCGCACCACTTACCTTAACTAATCTTGCTAGAGGCACTTTACTGGGATTGGATCCTGAATTGGAATTGATTTTATTGTACAGACTTTAGAACAATTATAGAGGTACATGCTATTCTTGATTCAAAGCAGCACATCAGTGGAGTTTTGCCACCGTTGACAATAAATGCTTTGACTATTTAGATTTGACCGATTTAGCTTCAATGCCATTCAGAGCGTGTAGAGCAATGTTAGTAAAGCTAGTCCTGACTAAATAATTGAGCTCCAGCTGAGAGTCTTATCAGAGAACAAGTGTATTTCTTAATCGCGTTCATCCTAAATGGAGGGCTTTTGTGGCCCACTGAGCGCTCGGGGGGATTCCATTACCCCCAAATCTGAGTATCAAAGCAGATCAACAAAATGCACAGATTGGGCTTTTATGAGCTTTGGTGACGTTGCTAGAAATTCACATTTGTTGCTGGATGGAATGAATGGACAGAGATTACGTTTAAGGGTCCATATGTTCTCTCAAAAGATGAACAATTCTGAGGCATTTAGATGTTTCTTGACTGGAGTATGAAAGCAGTATCGAATAATTCTTATTAAAATCCCCCATTCTGCTCCAAAATGATTATTTCTTCAAAAGATATCCTAATTTATGGTTATATTTTCTGCAACACTTGGTTTACAGAGGTTGGAATTTGAGATATCACCGTTTTCCAAAACCATCTTCACAGCCATTTTCTTTTATCTCTTCTCTTCTCATTTTCCTGTATGAAAAACACAAACAACCAGCACCGATGGTAGCTCTAGGATGCATTTGCATGTTGTAAAAATGTCAGGCTCAGCAAACATTCTGTCAAACTGTCAATCACGTAAGAAAAACGGTTTAAAGGCCAGCCAAACTGACAACATCTGCTCTGCTTTCAAACCTTGTGATTATGTGAATATTTTGATGTAATGACAACTGTGTCCTAAGACAGGGTGAGATTGTGGCTTTGGAGAGGGAATCGGAGTGTGTGCATGTGTGCTGTATTAGAAAGAGATATTTGTATAAGTATCGAGTGCTTTGAGGCTGGTGGATTGTCCTGAGTATCAGGGTTGACAGGTCATGAATTGTTGCGGCACCTTTTTGCTTTCGCTGAAAACATCAATGTGACTAGTGACCAAGATTCCACAGAAAAATGTGGGAAACGGTGTTGTTCTGAAACTGATTAATTGAGTTGCATCCATTACAAAGATGTTTTTTGTCCTTATTGAGAATTTTAAGTTTGTATTTGAATTTCAAAAGGAGGTCGAGGTTTATAAGAGCATATGTTTGATTTATGCAGTATTGATTATTATGCAGTATAAACTGCACATATTAATGTGCCAAGATACTATGTCGCATGGCAACTGCAAACAGTCTATAGTTAGAAAAATGAACTAAATTTAAGCAATAAGATTTGAGAAGATAAACAAAATCGACTTTTATATGTTTCTGACCTTTTTAAATGTATCTGTGTTGTCTTTCATGCCAAATACTTATATTTAACTAATTACTTCAATCAACCATAATACTATAGACTGTTGCCATGAAGCAGTTTCTTGTGGCTTATTGCTTTAATAAATTGAATGCAACCTTTTAAAGGCTGAATAGAGATGATCTAACAATTATAAAAATTCCACATGAAAAGCATTTCAGCAAAACAGCAAGCAATCTGAATTATTGTAGCTATATGCATTGAAACACCATGCCCATAGTGTTTTAATTCGACGACTACATGATGTCTGTACATCAGCTGCTCTGTGGGCTCAAGGGTCCTGATTTACTTGCTGCTGAGATACAAATGGATGATTATATGTATTTTAAATGTAGAGATGGGCGAGAAGTGAGGGACGGAGAGTGAAAGACAGACGGAGAGACAGACAGAGAGAGGAACGTGTAGCGCTTCTCACAGATGTGCTGCCGGCTGTTCTTGCTCTCCGGCTCAGACAGACAGATGAGGATGGGTGATTCATGAGACCAGGTCTTTATTCAGCACTGACAGCTGCAACAGCACTAAGCAAATTGTGTTTGTCATGCATGCATAGCTGCCATGTTTTAGTATTATGAGTCTGAACTCTCCAGATGTAGAAAATAACCCATCTCTAACAAACCGAGACCTGAACCAACCCTTTAAACTCCATACAAACAAACACACACACACAGTTTCTAGGGGCCCTGGGAGAACATCACTAAGGCCAAGGACATGTAGGCTATTATAAAAACATTCACACCGGAATCGACCAGTGTAGATCAGAGATTAAAGTGCAAGTGTTAATAGTAGACTGGCGGCTAACTGTATTATGTTGAAAATAACAGCAGTCTAATCCGATAACTGCAGTTCTGCTGCCTCTTTACTTTTACAGCAATACAACTGTGATGTATGAACACCTCGCTGTGGTTTTAGAGGGCAAATATCATATCAATCTTGCTGAGTTTCTGGGAAATATAGATTGTCTGTCAGATTCACTTTACTTGTTAGCTCCTTGATCAATGCGTCTCTTGCTGGACATGTGAAAATGCACGAGACACGCCTATATGTATCAACATGCACCCGGGCATATAGTCATATAAGCAGTCAGATGTACCTCACGCCACATCTCCATTCATAAGAGCAAGAACAAATTTCCTTGCCACAAATTTGTTGATATTTGTGAAAATAGTGTCTAATAAGCCCATGAGGGCTGGGCACCATAAAAGGTGTTTGACACTTAAATAAACAAATCAATCAATCAATCAATCAAAAAATCCTTGAAAGGACTGCATGCTTTTACCAATCTTAGGAATGGTTGGATGACTATTCTAATGTTAGAATGCATAAGGAGTCTTATGTTTGTGATTTTAAGATGGAAAATAATTCTAAAAAAAGCATCTTAAAAAAGAAAAAATATGAAAAAAAGGACAATTAAATTGAATAAATATAAATATTAACAAGGTTTCTTTTAGTAAAAAGAACCATGAAGAAGGGAGACATCTGCGGAGAAAAACACGCAATGCAAATATTTCATTATTACAGTAGATGCTTCACCAGAGCCTGATTCTTTTTAAGGGGCTTTTAAAATGGAAATGAACATGTATATTTTTGCTGCTGTCTTCCCAGCTCAGGAAGAAGGGTTTGGGACAGTGTGCTGCCATCAGCCAATCAGTGGGATCATGACATCATTTTCCTCTCGGCTCTTCAGTCATTAGTCACATGCCATTTAAGTTGAGTTAATTGGCTCAAAACAACCTGGCAGCAGAACTGAGCACCCATGAAGATGGCAGCCTCCAGGTCACGTTCTTCCAGCCCTGGCCCTACGCCAGCCCAGCAATTGCCACTGAGATGAATGGGAATTCTAACGAATCGCTCTCTCCAGGAATTATATAGACCTCTACGTTTGCAAATATTTAAACAAACATACGCCAACCCCTAACTCATGCTGTTTTAACTTTGGCAACAGTTTAATGCGCTCATTGCGGGAGATCAGGCAATTTTTCCAATCCTTCCCAGGCTATAAAAAAGACATGCCCGGATCCCTTTGTATCAAAGGGTTATCTGGTTTCTGCTCTTCCATTAGAGTTTCTCTGGAGGAAGTTTCCAGGAGGGCTCAATAAAGCTCAATAACAGAGGTGACGTTGGATGCCGGTTCTCCATCTGCAGCTCTAGGCTGCCGAAGCCGCCCGAAGACTTCCTCACAAAGTGCCTCTGACAGAATCAGGGCTCGACTGCGGCACGGCATCCTGCGTGTCCTTCTTTGTATTAAATATATCTCAGCAGCATAAGAGAGAAGACAGACATCTGTGATAATTCCCCCCACTCGCACCGACGGATGCAGGCCATGGATGTAGCTACATCCAAAACAAACATGGAATGTGTTTTTCATCTGCTTCAAAACAAAGGTTATCTTCCTGCATGTACGCCAGCACACACTGACAGTTTAATAGCCTTATATAATGCAGTTCCTAAAGGCACATTATTTTAGCAGAGACGTTCCGTCCATCTCTCCCGCTTCCATCCAATCTTCCTGACAGTGCCAGCTCGCCTGTAGGAACAATGGGAGAGTCGTACAGCTTCAGCCCCTGGGCTGTCCTCCATCTGCTCTCTGTCACACTTCCGCTCCCTCTCTCTATCTCTCTCTCTGCTTCAGACAGCGGTTCTATGAATGCCAATCTAACCTCACAATACCTGAAGCCACCAGACACATACAACCACATATTACCTCTGAAATCTTCCCTTGCCACAGCATGGAAGTCCTATATAAACTTTATTACATCAGCCTTATGAGTTTTACAAGACATGTGACATCTACTGAGCTATCTGAACAAAGAGACGGATTTTTATTTATTTTTATTTTCTCTTAAATCACAAAACTGTCACCCATTTTTGCCGCTCTCATAATTTCAAGTCTTTAAACTTACATTGTCAAACCAAAAAATATTTATACTATAAGTGACACTTCTGATGATAGAGTGATTCATAGAAAAAAAGTCTGTCATGTCAATGTAAACATTTCTACAAATTGGTCAAAATTAATTAGTCATTGAACACAAAATAAATATTCACTCCTTTGGAAGTGTTGGATATTTTTTTGACCAGCACTGAACCACAGAAGATTTAATTTGGCATTTATGACACTGAGAAACAGGATTGTTTTTCTTACATGTCAAAGGGAGAATTTCCACAAATTGGTCAAAAATGTATCATCTGCAAAAGAAATTCACCCCCTTCCAGTCAAGTAATTAGTGAGATCCATCTCTTTCAGCACTTCCAATCTTGATTATGTGGATTTGGATCTGGCCACTGCAATTTCCCCTATTGTTCTTTTCACAAGTGTTCAAGTCAGGCTGCATGGAGACTGAGAGTAGAGTCCTATTCAAACCCCTCATAAATTCTCATTTGGATTGAGATCTGGACTCTGACCAATCCAGGACATTATTGTCATTTTATGATTGGAATAATTATCTTGCTGGAATACAAAAATCTAAAACGTGGTGTCTTGCAGATTTGAGTCAGTTGTGAGTGAATTTAGGCATCACAGCAATATAATGTTCAATGTGAAAAATAAATATTATTTTTGAGATTTGCTAAATATTACATTTAACAGCAATATTAAGTGTTTTTAGCAATTAACTGTCTAATATCAACCAAAACCAATCAAATCAAATAAATACCAATGATGATTTAAAGGGGATGAATACTTAAGAAATCAATTATTTTTGGGGTTTTCCTTCAATTTTACATTACTTGGAGATCATGTTATATTAAACGAGTCGTATTCTGTTTATCATTAGCTAAAAAGTCAAATAAGTCTACTGTGATTCAGTGCCGTGAAACAATAAAATAAAACATGAAACCAAGTGGGTGATATGGCAATATATGTTAAATCTGTCAAGAAGAGAGCCAATAATTGACATAATTCAGCTGAAGTGTGAGCATTTCTACTTTGTGTGTTGGGTCGTTACAGACTTTATCCCTGTCATCTCGTTCTAGTTGGATGTGTTAATGCTCTCCAGATCTCCCGTGATGCAATAAGAGTAAAGTGACATATCGCCGATGTTGTCATGGCTACAAAATACTTATGATATGAAGCTGTGTTCTCCGTTTGATGATTTGTGGTTTCAAGGGGGATTTGCTGGGGTAATCAAAGTCTTCACAGCACAGTAAAACACTGATCTGCTCTATCCATTAATCTCCTCTAATTGATTTCATATCTCGCAAACGGCAGAAGTTTAATAGGCTTGTTTGTGCCATCAGTTTCAAAACAAACAATTTCTAGGGTGCAAGTGAGAAATCTATATTGCAGATGAGTTCAGACTGGCGTTCAGATATTCAGCAGGGAGGAACAGAAACTGCGCTGGTGATGCATAGCCAAACATTGCCCGTATTGTTTTTTGTTGTGGTTTTATATTTATTCTTACTGTGAAGCAAAATGACAGTTCCTAAATTTGAACAAATATAGACAGAGAAACAGACTCAAGCGTGGAGGACAGTGTAGTGCTGTCTCGTTTACAATTTTACTTGCATGCTGGGAAAATTTCTGCATAATTTCTGTATATGGAAACAAGCCATCAGTGTTTTGTGAATCATTTTCTGGGAATTGCTGATGAGAATCAATACCTGAGTCCACCACGGCCTGAAGATGTGAACAGAATATTGCTGTAACTGGGCATATTTGTGAAATATTGGGATGAATTAGAATTCATCTAGATTCAACTAGAATTCATCAGAATTATTTGTATTCATATTTATACAGTATATACCATAGACTGTAAGGTATATACACACACAAGGATGTCAGAGATGAAGAGGAGAAATAATTAAAAAATCTAGTGCAAGTTCTTATGAATGTAATCTTTGTATTCATGCTGGTTTTATTAATTCATCAAACACAATCTTTAACAACAACAAAAAAAGTCAAGTTAAATGTAATAAATGTTTTTTTACATCCTGAAAAAAAGTTAATTGTACTCAACTCACAATGATCTTAATCATTATTTTCCAAAATGTTCAAAGATATTTCATGTTTTCAAGATTTTTTTTAAACGTTTTTAAACAAACATAATTGATTCAAAAATCAAGAATATCATCTTGATTAGCTCCATTTGGCCTGAACTAACTTTGCCTTTTCATTTAAAAAAAAATCTTCTTTTAGAGTGAATTAAATGATTCCTGCGCATGAGAATGAACTAATTCACTAAAAATAAAACAGACTTTCCGATGTTACGTTCTAGGAGAGAGGAAGCATTCTGGACCAACCATTTCACGAGAACGAATCAGACTTTAAAACGGTACATATAAAGAGAAATATTAGTTAAAGGGATAGAACACCTAAAAATGAAAATTTGCTGTTAATTTACTCACCCTCAGGCCATCCAAAATGTAGGTGTCTTTTTTTCTTCAGTAGAAAAATAAAGAAGATTTTTAGCTGAAACCGTGGTCCTTGGTGATTCGTAAAATGCAGGTCAAGGGCTACCGACACTTTGAGAGTCCAAAAAACAAAATGAATACCCATGGCTCCTGACGATACATTGAAGTCTTATGAAGCAAAATGATTGGTCTGTGCAAGAAACTAAACCTTATTTACAACATTATTACCTCATCAAACTGTCACGGCAGTCTGGAGTTTCCTGTTGCATTATGACGTATGTCCAGGAGCAAACCCACACGTGAGATGATGACACGTCACATTCACCACTATAGAAGTTTACCCTATTAGTGTTTTACTTCCACGTTAAAAACTAAATTTGTGAAAAGGGTATATTTTTAGGCTGTGGATTGTAGGTAATAATAACCAGTGTTATAAATACTGTACAGTTTCTTGCACAGACCGGTCGTTTCGCTTTATAAGACAAGGCATCGTCAGGACCCACGGGTATTCATTTTGTTTTGCCTGTATGTTTTTTTGACTCATTGACGATAGCCGTAGACTTGCATTTTATGAATCACCAAGCACTACAGTTTCAGTTTCCGAAAATCATCTTTACTGTTCAACTGAAGAAAAAATGACACCTAAATCTTTGATGGCCTGAGGGTGAGTAAATGAACAGCAAATTTTCTTTTTTGGGTGTACTATCCCTTTAAGTAGTTAAGTTGCTACTTCCAGTTACGTTCTAACACCGATCGCAAACAGAAAAGCGTCTCCACGTTTTGGAGTCTTCTATAGCAGTTAACCATTTGAGTCAGTCAAAAAAATCACTTTTCCAGTTGATGAATAATTCAGAGAGTGTATCAAGAATGTGTTTGTATGTAATTGTTTAAACAGCAGGAGTAATTGAAAGTGTACAGGCGGTGGTTGAGAAAAATGGATTTTGGTCGCCTACAGCTTAATTAATTACACCACACTTTGTCCTCTCATGCCGCTCACAGCCACAAAGACCCAATAAAAGGATCCCTGTGCAATGATAAACATGCCATCGCTCTATACGTCTCTTTCATTTACTCTTTCTCACTTCCTCTTTTGCACCTACTCTCTCTCACACAATTCCTCCTCCTACCTTGAGCAGCAGAGGTGGCGAGGCAATTTAACTGTTTTGCATGCGAAAGTTGACACCATCAGCCATGCCGAGAAGTAATCAATCAAAAACAGTCATGCAGGCAGGGAAAATGAAAACCACATTGAGAGGAAGCAAAATATCTCACAATGAATTTTAAGACGTTCAACATCACTTGTAGCGTAAAGCAGCTCAAGTTTCCAGTGGTCTGAGTGTGTTGTTTGCAAAGTATCGCATGAGTACGATCTACTATTCTGAAAGATAAAAATGCTTGTTCAAACACTGTGTAGTGCACTTTGATGGAATGCAAAATCATAACACAATCATTGTTTATATTAGTAACAAAATGTCACGCTATTCACACATTTAACTAAAAAAAGAGGGCCCGAAAAGCTCCAATACTTAATACATTGGTGAATCGGTTTTGTGAATCTTTTCATTTACATGGAGCGTTCAAATGAACGGTTCATTAAAATGACTCAAACTTTCGAATGCTACATGAGGGAGAGGACAATTCAGGAGGAAACGATGCACTAAAATGAATCAGACTTTTCAATGTTACATATAAGAGAAAGAAGACCATTGATTGGACAAAACTGATTCACTAAATCAAGCTTTCCAGTTTCCAATGTTAAATACAAGATAGAAGACTGCTCAGGATGTACCGATGCAATAAAATGAATCGAACTTTACATGCAAGAGAGAAGAGGGTTCAGTACGAAACAATGCACTAAAATCAATCAGACTTTCCAATGTTACATATGAGAGAGAAGACCGAACAGGACAAACTGATTCACTAAAATGACTCAAACGTGTCATGACAAAGAAACCTAACATAAACCACTTTAATCTTGACAAAATGTATCATGGTATTTTTCTTCTTTTTGTTCATCCACGTTCTTACAGTCGTGCGAGAGAAAAGCAGTTGTAGAAGTATTTAAAGCTTCAGACCATTTCACTGTCCTTCTTCAGAGATGTAGTAGCATGGAGGACAGCACACATCTGAACACACTGAGGGCCCTTCAGATCAATAGAGAGAGCCGGAGAGAGTGCTTTAGTACTTGTGCGTTTGAGGGCATTTCTGAACTCATTTACAGACATAATGACTCTCTTCAGCAAGGACAGGACTTTTTTCCTGTCTGGACACCACTTTCATGAATTCAGTGTGAGGTAATTAATTCTACAGCATGGCCAGAACATCCGTGTGCCATTAGCATGTTCCAGCTGTGGAGTGACAATAAAGCATAATTGCATAATGTTCGGAAGGGAGTAAATTGTCCCAACCATAGATAAATTAAGCATTAAACACAGGGATTCTGAGGACAAGTCACACAAGTTGATGTTCAACTTTTAATAAATACTCGAAGCGGGAACATTGCACTAATGTTTCTGACATTAATAAACAGAATATACATGAAATCAATAACTGAGTCAAACTGCTTTGTAGCACAACATGTAAATAACAATCAAACTGGAATTCCCATGAAGCCTAAACAAGCACTTAGGAGAACGGGAGTGAAGTAACATCTTATTTAAACGTCTGTAGCTCAGTGTATTTTTGTGCTATGCGTCTCAAACTTTAATATAATATTCTCATAGTTTTCTGCAAACTGGTTCAGACACCATGAACTCATCCATAAACTGTATAAATTATGTTAAGTACAAAGAGTGCTGCTCCAACCTACCACACTACTGGGTTTGAAACAATATAATAAAACATGGGACATCATTTTTAATTTTATACATTCATATATCATTGTTATGGAAGATTATTTCTGCCACTGAACAAAAAATGTAAATGTAGTGTAGAAAAGGTAATTGCGACTTTTTATCTCACAATTCTCCCTTTTTTCTCAGAATTGCGTGATATAAACTCGCAATTGCGATAAATAAAAGTGAATCAGGGTAAGACAAAACCATGTTTTGGAAGAAGGATTGATGATGTATAGAGTGGTGCAGGGATGACGTCAAAACACTGATTTTCAATGGGGTTTTATAACGGGTCTTTCATTTTGTGAGTAAAATAATTTTCTGTAAAATCTGCGTTTTCTGTATTAGTGCGTGTAATTTACGTTGTAGAACAAAACGTCAAAGAATCGTCATATGTATGGAAGCTTGTTTCCGCCACTGAATAAAAAAAATAACAATAATAGCAACTTTTTATCTCACAATTGCGAGATATGAAGTCAGAATTGTGAGAAATAAAGTCGCAATTGCGAGATATAAAGTCCCAATTCTGAGAAATAAAGTCGCAATTGCGAGATATAAAGTCGCAATTCTGAGAAATAAAGTCGCAATTCTGAGAAATAAAGTCGCAATTGCGAGATATAAAGTCGCAATTATGAGAAATAAAGTCGCAATTGCGAGAAAAAAAGACAGAATTGCGAGTTTATATCTCGAAATTCTGACATCCTTTCTCAGAATTGTGAGATATAAACTCGCAATTGCGAGTTATCAGGCCAATTCTAAGGGGGAAAGACTAACTTTTTTCCCCTCAGAATAGTTTATATCTCACAATTCTGACTTCACAACACGCAATTTCGACTTTATATCACGCAATTCTGACTTTTTAACACGCAATTGCGACTTTATATCAATCAATTCTGACTTTATATCTCGCAATTCTGACTTTATAACACGCAATTGCGACTTTATATCATGCAATTCTGACTTTACAACCAGCAATTGCGACTTTATATCAATAAATTCTGACTTTATATCTCGCAATTCTGAGAAATAAAGTCAGAATTGCGAGATAAAAAGTCGCAATTACTTTTTTTATTTTTCATTCTGTGGCGGAAACAAGCTTCCATAGTTTATCACACTTCATTTTGAACAAAAAAAGAAACAGTATGTTTAACCAAAAGTGACTTTTACATTGTTACAAAAATACTGGTTTCAAATAAATGCTGTTTTTTTTTTTACTTGTTGAATGTGCTTTAGAAGCAAATTATCATTTCAGAATGATTTCTGACGGATCATGTGATTCAAATTCAGCTTTACCATCACAGGAATAAAATACATTTTAATATTTTTTTTACAATATTACCGTTTTCTCTATTTTTAATCAAATAACTGTAATGACTCCCTGGACTCCCCTACAATATAATATGCTCACATAACTCGATTAGTATTGATCTTTTCTTGCAATATGCAATCAAGAGCAGTAAACGTTTCAAATAAACCTACGCCACTGGAATAATTTGCAAAGAATTGGAACATATTTCCACAGTGAGGGGAAAAACTCATCACACCAGGAAATTGCCAAGAAATTCAAGTCAATTCCCCTCTAAATGTGCACTATGCAAAGAGCAAGAGATAATGGGAATTAAGCAGTAGTGAAATTAGTGCATTTGAATTAACACATCAGTTCAGTGTTCTTCCCCCAGGCCATGTGAATATTTGTAATGAGAGTTTCAAAGGCCCACTGTGAGTTGTATTTTGTATGCCCTGCAAGCAAAACGTTGAGATTAGCACTACCTAAATCACAGCCAGAAGAACGCTGTTGGTGTTTCTCTGATCCACGATTATTAGCTTGTTAATAATACATGGAAATTATGGTTTACGGCCAAGAAGCATGATCTCTTTTGTGGAGTAATTAAACCGGACAGGCGACCACTCTCACAAATAAAAACCCCTGTGTCCATATTCACAGTGTAAATGTTTAGAATCTCATTCATATTATTTTTATTCTTTTAATCCTTTGCATTTGTGCCCACAGCGGTATTGGACTCATTAGAGCTGAATATCATGGGATTTGAAGACAAAATGTGTGGTAAACAGTGTCATACCCATAAATAATCACTTCAGTTGAGATATGCATTATGTTTTGTTGAGATAGCTTTTATGTTCTGTTATTTTCCATTCAAGTCCACTGGGAAACAGCAGATACATTTCAACGAGACACATTTCCACTGAAACCGCATTCTTGCAATAAGACTTCTTCAAGAATACACTGCAAAATTAATTACCATTATTTCATACTGTATACATTTAATTACCTTATTATTTCCAAAGAAAACATCTTGAGCTTGAAATCGAGCCCAAAAGGGAGGGGAACTTCATAAATTAGCAAGATAATGAGCAACCCAATCTGGGGCTTGGTACGTGATTAGCGCCGCTGTTCTTTATTCAATACCTCGTGTGCTTTAGCACCCACACATCCTCACACTCACCTTCATGAAGTTATGAGGCCATTATTGCACCCCGAGCTCATTTCTCTCATTATGAGAGGATGAAGGGATTAGACAGAGGTTGTTTGAGGTGTGAATGGTTTAAGCAGAGCGAGTGTGTTTGCTACTGTTAACATTGGACAATTTGAGCCCGTCGCATTTATACGGCGCGAGTGGGCCGCTTTGATCAGTGTGGCAGTACTGAAAACAGATTGCTCTTTCCATGAAGACAGGTATTCAACAGGGTTCAGTGGCTGTGTATTTTTAGAAGAAGAGTAGATAATACTTATGTGCTTGAATGCATCCAGAACAGCATAACCGAGAGCGGCTTAATTTGGTTCTACCGGTTCAAGCTCTCATCTCCTGGTTATTCATGCATGTGGGCAGACAATCTCGTCGTGTAATTGTGTTTGTCTGAAACACTTCTTCGCGACATTTACGGCAAAATTACTCAGGCCACGAGGCTGTCTGTCTAGGTCTGTCATGCCGATGCCTATAGCACTGGTGATTACACTTGAGCATGAGAAAGCTGTGTGAAGAGCAGCCAGGTCCGAATGTTTCACATACACGCCAGCCTCTTCTGGAGACGAGATGAGCTCTGTTGTGAAGACTGGAGGACGGTGGGGAGGAAGAGATTAGAAAGAGGACAGGGAATCGCTCACACACTGATCACACACTGATCAACAAGATAGACGTGACGATTTCTGCTGCACCTATTACAGACAGACGCAATCTCTCTAGACAGAGATTTACAAGACCCCAGAAGCTTGGTGAATTTCATCATGGTGAGGTCCATAAGAAATGGTTTACAGAGACCAGTGTGTGAAAGACCCGACTGTTCTGCACAGACCCGAACCCCGCCAAACACCTTTGAGATGAATTTGAAGCACTTGACCTCACTTATGCTCCTGTCTGAAAGGGAGCAAATCCACACAGCCTTGATCTAGTGGAAAGCTTACCTAGAAGAGTGGAAGCTGTTAAAGCAGTAAAGGGAGGATTGAATCTCTATTAACGCTCATGGTTTTGAAATTAAAATGTTCAACAAGCACACAAGTGTCATGCGCTTCAAACCCTGCTTTGGAGCAAGTGGATTTCAGATTGTAACTTTAAAAAGAATACAAATTATTCACATTTTTATAATTAAGTTGCACAACTACTGTAGATTTAAAAAAAAAAGTGTTTGTCTAAAAATGCTGCGGCAGAAATCGTGCATCCACAGACTGTTAGGCCAGTCGACTCAACAAACTAAACTTGTCAGTACAACAAACTAAAATGTTTTTTTTTTAGTGGAGGACAACAATGGAGATGTAGGGTGCTCACTAGCTGTCAATTTGGTTGGATTTATAAAAAATTAAACTTTTAAAATGTAATTTTAAGTTCTGTAAACCATGTACACTACTGTTCAAAAGTTTGGGGTCAGAAGGATTTTTTCTTTAAGAAATTAATATTTTTAATCAATGTTTTTTTTCCATATTTTTTAAGGATGCATTAAGTGAGAGTAAATATTTCTGTTTTAAATTTTACACACACACATACATATATTAAAACATGAATTCAAAATATTAAAAGAAAGAAAGACATGTAAATATATATTCTTTTTTTGTGAATATTAATCAAAATATGAATATGAACTACAAACCTATAGACTATAGCCCGCAACTATAGTCAGGGTAGATTACATCATATTTTGTTAAAAAGAAAGAAAGATATATTTGTGTTTTTAAATATTTTTTATATAAACTAGGCAAGCGTCCTAACTTCATCTTGACTAGGCACCAAGCAAAACAGCAGTTTTACCCCTAACAAAAACAAACAAACAAAACAAAAACATTGTGCATAATGGGTATGCTGTTCATTTTAGTGTAACTTTCTCGCTCTCACTCTATCAACACAGCCATGACTCTCGGATGTGTTAAGTCTGTAAAATTGCTAGTGTAAAATCACTGCTGAATCAAGAGCACAAACAGAGCACCCACAATTTTATTTTCTTATTTTGGACGACCAGCTTCTCTTAAGGTCCTTTAGGAGAGTCAGAATATGATTTCATGCCCCAGATCAGTTCCAGTGTCTGAAGCTCCAGCCCCCTCTGAATGTGACAGCCCGCTGACGGCCTTTGAGGAAACGCATACTGATGTGGATAGATTCTCTCTCTCTTCCCTTCTCCTTCTCCTCCCTCTCTCTTCTTCAGTCCCTTCTCCCTTTACCCCTTTCATGTCATTCTTATTCATCTAAAAACAACACCAGCTCTCCCCTTTTGTAGTTGCACGGCATTTTAATAAAACATTGGCAGTTTTATACAGGCCTCCCTTGGCAGGCTGTTTTTCACTCTGCGCTTGGATAGTGGTGCTCGGAGGCATGTGTAGTTTTATAAACCACCAGCTTTCATTTGTCTTCTGTGACTCGTACTTTCAGTCCCGCTATTGATATTTGCTTCACCCATGTGTAAAATACACGTGTTGTAAAAAAAAAAAAACTACCATGCCATTTGAAAGGGCATTGTTTCGGAAAAATGAATCTACGACAGAGATAATAAATGGAACATGTGCTCATTCACAGTTTTTGCATAATTTTAGCAGTGATATATAACCATGCCCATCGGCCACTGGAATGAGTAAAAAAAAAAAAAAAACTGTATCACACGTGAGTTGCTTACAGAGATATGGCAAAAATGCATTAGCTGCTAGTCAGCGCAAATATTTGATTTTTTAGTGGTCGGGGTCATTTGCTCTGCCTCGGCACTGAACTCACTCAGGGCAGAGGTGAAGAGATGCCTGAGCAGAATCTCGGATTTGTTTACTGGAGAGTAAATATTTGTTCTGAGCACCTTTCAATGCCATCCTTCTTTTTATTTTTGTTTAAAACACAGGGCTTGTGCATTTAAAGGGGTGTGCGCTGATGGGGCGTCTCTCTCTGTTTGCCCTCTATCTGTTTGATGTGAAATCTCTCATTGTGAATCAGCTTCATCTCAAAGCTCTGAACAGCATGACTCCGTCAGACTGACATCATGCCAGCAGCAGAAGCAGAGAAATTGAACATTTTAAAGTCTTTTTCCTAAAGAAAAAGTGCTAGCATTTTAGAGAAGTGTGTCTTGTTTTTACATGAGAGTCTGTGATAAGAATTCATTGTCCATAAGCTTTTCCAGATTTACATGATGGAGCAGTGTTGTTAAATGGAAGAAAGCCTGTTTTCACCTCAGACTATTAAAGAAAAAAAGTAAACTGCAACCGTGTATATCACAATTGTGGCTTTATTTATTTTTTGTTATTATAGTCAGATACATTTTCGGTAACACTTTATTTTGATAGTCTTTTTGCAGCAACACGTCAACTAATTCTCTTTTGAAAATTTTCTGTTTTGAATTTCTAAAAATCACAGCTTCGTCGTAATGTTATGAAACTTGGTGACTTATGGCATTTGGAATGTGAACTCAAACAAAATTGAGGGCATGATTTGAGCAGGCGTAAGTGGTCGTAAAAAAAAAAAAAAAAAGTCACACTTGTGCTCTCCGGTCAAAAATGTCCGACCATAGGAATTGAATGGGAAATTGACCAAAAAAAAAGTGCACAGCAATGAAGAGGGTGAAACTCTGAAACATCAATAGTGAAAAACAGACCCACCCACTCTCTCTCTCTCTCACACACACACACAATTATAAACACAAATGAACTGGTTGGGCTATTACCATACAGCATAATTGAGCCATGACTGAAATAAGAGGTTGAAATGAGATCAGATCCAGATGGATTAAGCTGTGATAAAGCATTCCTGTTTATTTTTGTAAATTTTTTATTGAATTATTTTAATCCTACGTGTAATAAAATGCTTTCTCTGTATTCACATTTGACTGTAGTAATAATAATGCAAAAAACGTGTACACTTCACATCACATTTTTTTATAAACCTTGACAAAAGTATTATTTGAGTAAAAGTGTCTTAAATCTTATCTTAAATCTTATCTTAAAAGTAATTTTGTCCACAAACAACTAGAAAATTCACAAGCCTCTCCATAGAGAGCTATACAGGCATCTAGTGGTAACACTATGAAATTACATGTTTTATTTTATTTTCTCTCAACAGATGGCGCTAATCTGACTTCAAAAATTGGATTTAAAAGGCCTAGTCTCTATATTAATCTAAAATACTGCATGAATTGAAAAAAATATATTTAAAATTTTTTTTTTTTTTTAAATGCATTATTTTCAATGGCAAAAATTAACCATAAATATTAATAAGTACCATCAAATCCTCTCAAATTACAAAAGAAAAAATATTATTGAACAAAAAATATATTACATTGGTTTTACTGGGGTGGAGGAAGTTTCATTTCCAGGTGTCCAGTCACTTATGACCGCGAAGATAACAAGTGCTACACCCAAATGAGGAGCACCAGAGGGTTAATGTCTGCTAACTCTTTATTGTGATGGTCCTTCAACAGACATTCTACCAGTCTACTAATACTCTAAAGGTGATGATACACAGGGTAACATTTTGAGCAATGTTGCTGGGCAATCTTGCCGAGCGATAGTTGCTTGGGCACTTTCCCATTGAAAATAGGCAATACATTTCTATCTGGATAATTTAGATCGGTCGTGGGCCCTGTGTCTCATCTGGTTGCCAGTTGACGGCAACATTGGCCGGCAACATTACCCAGCAACATTGCTCAAAAAGTTGCTCTGTGTATCATCACCTTAATGAGAGTTAGTAGACATGTATGTGCAATACAGTCAACAGTGTGTTAAAGGGAACATCAAAATAAAGTGAAACCAAATTTATTGTTTTTGAAAGAAATCTCTTGTGCTCACCAAGGCTGAATTTATTTGATAAAAATGAATATATTACCATTAAAATAACTGTTTTCTATTGTAATATGTTTTAAAATGTAATTTATTCCTGAGATGCAAAGCTGTATTTTCAGCATCATTACTCCAGTCTTCAGTGTCAGATGATCCTTCACAAATCATTATAATATGAAGATTTACTGCTCAAGTAAAATTTATTATTATTATTATTATTATTATTATCAATGTTGAAAAGAGTTGTGCAGCATAACATTTTTGTGGAAACTGTGATACATTTCATTTTTCAGGATTCTCTGATAAATAAAAACTTCAAAAGAACAGCATTAAAAATATAAATCTTTTCTAACATTATAAATGTCTTAACTGTAACTTTTGATCAATTTAATACATCCTGCTCCCTGAAGCATTTATTTATTTAAAAGTTTTCAATTAATTTAAAGTTTTGAACAGTAGCATCTTCCAGTTCCCAGCCTTAACTTTATATCTCACAATGTACCGGTATGTATTTTAAGTTTAACTGTGACTTTTTATCACACAGTATGACTATTTTTTATTTTAGACTTTAGCACACAATTATTTAAGTAAAAATGGGCTTCCATAGTATTTTAGATTATGGCTCTCAACACAAACACAAAGATCACAATAAAAGTGGTTGTTAAAGCAGTTCCACAAATGGGTCACAATTTCAAATCTGTTCTGATCGGGTCACAGACAGCGAGAAAAAAGCAATGCTAAATGCAAATAAAATAAAATGCAACTAACCATCTAATCATGCATAGATTCCATAATGGCTGAGCGTACAATAAAACTCAATTATGTTTTAGTTTCAATTCATCTGTTACTATAGGTAAAAAGAAGTCGCATGCATTCCCTCATCCTCAAAAACAAGGTAAAAGAAAATATGATGCGGAGCACACTAAATATGGGTTGAACTATGTTAAATATGTTAAATACATGGATGGAGCTGTTTTGTACTGGCTCATTTTTCAATTACTCGATTTTAACAACATTTAAATTTCTGAGAAAACACTTTTGGCTCTCTGTTGGGTTGCTAATTGATATCCAATGTAAACTCCTGAAGCACAACTAGCTATAACTATTAAATTAATTAAGCCATTTTAAAATAAATGAAAAAGAAAATAATTTAGTATACACCCCTTTAACTTTTATAAGAGTTAATTACCCTTTGCCAAGATACACAATGACTTGACAGGAATCTATTTGAGTGTGGTTGAAGTTGTACGGGTATATTGTATTTCCAAAGAAACGCCAGAGAACACTAAAAGTAATTATGAGACGAGTTTCTTGAAAAATACCAGCCAACGGAAGGCAATCTAAAGAATTGAATGTACCTCTGAGCAGAGAGACAGTCATCATTAAAATGGTTTGGACATGAGGAACAACTACGAATCTGTCCAGAACTGGCTGTTCCCCAGTACGGAGTGTCTGTCTGGGTGAGAGGAGCAACAGAAGCAGAGGTCATTAAGAGAAGCACTAACACAGCGACACTAACAGAGTTACAGTCCTCTGCGAGACAACAATAGCGAGCACAGTTCAGAAATCTGCCTGGTGCAGATGGGTGGCAACCAAAACAACTTTGCTGAGAGGGAAAAAACACACATCACATCTCAGCAGGAGTTTTGCCGAAAGGCGTGTGGGAGAGACTCAGAATTTGGAAGAAGGTTCTGTAGTTAGACCAGATTCCAACTTTCAGGCCCTAATACAAAGTGCTATATTGGAACAAACCAAACACAGCACATCACAACGAGCACAGCATCCCTACTGTGAAGCAGCATCACGCTTGAGGCACGATTCTTTGCGGCATGGACCGTAAAACTCATAAAAAGCGAAAGGAAAATGGATAGGGAACTAAATCGAAAGCAAGTAGAGAAATCCTAATGGTGCAGCAAGGAGATCTGGGACGTGGAAGATGATTCATCTTCCTACAGGAAAACACAAAACCTACAACAAGTCTACATAGTGACTTAAAACCAAAGTGTGTAATGTCATGGAGCATACTTAAACATTTGAATAATTTTCAAATAAATGAATGGAACAACATTGGCTAACAAGCCTTCACCTGCTGTTAGCATCCCATTGACTCCCATTCATTTTTGCGTCACTTTGACAGCGAATAACTTTACATCTGAGGCGTTTAAAGACTCCATTTGTCCATTGTTTATTTCTTAAGAAACACGACAATGTATAAAAGGCTCCATTACCTTGTATCTTACGTTATGGCCCCGTAGAAGCCGTTTTTGTAAAAATAGGCTAACGATTGCGTCATAACACGCGACTCTCTGTCGCACAGTAGAGAAATTACCGTATAGACAGAAGTAGAAGCTCGCGCGCAATCGGGGGGACGTGGAGGCATAAAGTCAAGGGAGAAGCCCATAGAGAGTCATAAAGTTTCTCCTGCTGCTAGCTCATGGACAGCTAATACTCACGAACTCCGGCTCTGCAAGATTTGGAAGGGAATGATTCAGATTCCTCTTGGCACAGCTACTAGAAGACGTACAACTGTCAGTCAGGTTGCTCACGTCACATCTACGTCGTCCAGCTCAGTTTGAGCATGCGCAGTTCGCTTGGCAATCAGGAAGTGAGTGCTTCTAATTGACTTCACTTTTCTCCGTTGAAGTCTATGGGGTCGCTGTGTCCATTTCTTTTACTGTCTATGGTTTCTACGGGGCCATAATGTAACATAGAAGGTAATGGAGCCCTTTATACATTGTCGTGTTTCTTTAGAAATAAATAATGGACAAATGGAGTCTTTAAACGCCTCAGATGTAAAGTTATTCGCTGTCAAAGTGACGCCAAAATGAATGGGAGTCAATGGAAATGCTAACGCAAGTGAAGTTCTGCTACAACATGGCGGCACCCGGCCGGCTTCAACTTCCGGTCGATGGATTACCCCCTTGGAGCCACCAAATCCACTTGGAGACAAGGTTAGCAGAAAAAAAAGTGTAATGCTATCTATCCGGTGCGCAGGGAAGGAGACAAGAGGCCTTTTTTTTTTTAAATGGATGTCAATGGAGGAGAGGATTCACTACGCTGAATAAACCGCTTTTTGTTTTGGATTTATCGATTTTAGAGTTTTCACCGGAAAAAAATGCTGTTTTATAAGAGAAATCACGGACAATTGAGTGACAGGTATGACTCAGTTTACGGCACTTCTCATTCATTTCTATGGTATCCGCAAAAAGTGATTGACTCACTGTCATACAACTCAGAACGAAGTTTAATGACGTCAAGGCTGTAATGTGATTGGTTATCAAGGCACACGTGATCCAAGTTAGCCGTTACTCTTTCTCCAATGGTAAAGCCACGGACCCACGTATCTGCCAATAATAAGACCATCTCTGGAGCCAATGAGCGTTTGATATCACTGCCATAAAACATGTGGTAAAGCTTCCTGGGGCGGCAATTTTTGAATTTGTAACGAGCATGGGGTTTGATATTTGCACTCTCTGCTGAGAATGGAGAAGAAGATAGCCGAATATTGAATTTTGGTCTGTTCCTTGCACACATATGGATTCGCGTTTTTGGTGTATTTTATGGTTCTTTTGTCAGTCATAGCATAGGTTCTCAAAAGTTTTTGGTCACGCCCCCCTTTAACCTTTAAAAAAAATCGGGCAACCCCCTCCCCCCTCCCCATCCCCCGTTTTTACAGTATACTAAAACATTTTTTTTTTTTAAATCTAACTTTTGAACGGTAGTGAAGATACTGATTTAATATGTTTTGCAGTATATGTTTTCCTTTACTAGGTTATATTTCTGCTCTATAGGTAGATGTTTTTCTGTAGCAGTGAAAATACACTGCTAGGGATGCGTTTCATGTGCACTGGAATAGATAACCTCTGTTTGTTGCCTCAGAGTTCATTCTTTGCCTCGGTGGAAGCAGCTTGGTTGTAAGAAACAGGTTTTTTTTTTCCCCGTCAGTGACAAATTTGTTTTGAGGGTTGCGAGGATAAAGCAATTCATCAGTGAACGGTACTCACCAATTTCAGCTTTTTCCAGAAGAATGACAGCATTCTGTGATGTAACACCCAAAGGAATAAACACCCCTGGCCAGTGTGTAATAGCGGTGGAGGTTGTGATTTTTGTGCGTGTCATGAGTCTGCTCTCTCATCAACCGCTGTTGACAGCACTGTCAGAGTGTAGGGCTAAAACCTGTATTCTGACAAGGTCACCTTAATGAAACCTTCTGGTGTTGGGCTTTAAAACATTCTTGTTTCCTGGTGGTTTCCTTCCTGATTTAAATAGACCTGGGGCCAGTTGCATAAACATACTAGTATGACCAACTATCGATTAGTCAAGGGGCAATCAGTCTTTTTTTTTTTTTGTATCAAATTAGACAATCTATGTTATGTAACTGACTATGAAGAGTCTTAAAGAAAAAAATGTGATGACTAACTTGTAAGACTTGTCTTATCAGGCTGTATGGGCTGAATAATAATAATAAAAGTAATGACAGAAAATAACTTGCATGCTTTAATGTTACTACTCTGTGGTGATGGGTTGGATAGATGACTTTAACCCTTCTAACCCTTATTGCCTCATAAACTGTTCTCAAACAGCAATTTTTTTAATATTAAAAGTTAAATTTGAATGGAGTCTAGTAGGTTAAGAAAGCTGAATTAACTGAAAAAAGCATCAAAAATACATCCACTATCCTTCACGCCACTGCTTCTGTTACTGGGTGGGTTTCTTTTGCAATTTTGTCTTGCTCAACAAGACAATGGTGGGCGGAATTAGTGTAAATTGACAGACTATTTGCACTTAGTGTAAATAGACATTACAAAAACAATTACTTAATGTCTCCGAACAGGTTTTTCTGAGAAATTGCAACTGGTCAGCCCTTTGGCTCTGTTTATTATTTTTCGAGCTAACGGTTAGTCAGTGTTGTAGTGTTGTTAGTAAGGTAATCCACTACATTACACATTTAAGGTCATATAATCGGACTACTTTTTGATTACTATTAGATTACTTTTGACCAAACTCATTTATCACATTGAATTGGATAGGGTAATATTACACCGTATTGTTATAAAAAATACAAAGAGAAAGAAAATATATTAAATTTTTTGCTGTCAAAAACATGAAGTGCATTAAATATTACATTATGTCAGGGTTTCTGAGTAATAATTCAAATAATAGGCTAATAAATATGTATTTGATTCGATATGCAAACACTCCTTAAAAGTGAAATGATTTCTGTAAATCAAGTGATCAAATGCTTTGTGGCCTCTCAATTTTTCATGTAATTAGTCACCTGACTAGTGGCTGGTTTGTGTGCAATTTCACAAAACTAGAAGACTTTCGGAATGTATGTAAGCGATATGCTTGCTTAGAAAGGAATATTTAAAACATGAAAAAGAAGTGGGAGAATCAATAAATTATGAATGGTTTACTGCCACTGTGTGAATAATATGTAATCAATAAAAAACTACCTGTAGTCTGATTATTTTAAAATGTAATATAATCTAATTACAAGTACATAATTTTTGGAATCTGATTACATGTAATCAGTGCCTACCCAGCCCAGCCCCAAACTCACACCATTGGTCAAGCCAGAGGTTGACATGTCGAATCATTCAAACATAGTGCCACAGAGTCACAGTGTTTACACTCTTGTAAGAAAGATGATTCAATCATAGATTATAAATTACACACATGTAATGGACTACTAAACGGAATGGATCTGCTTTCGGTGTGCAGCTTTACTGTGTCCTCCTCACCCAGACTAGCTCCTCTTTTCGTCAACCCGTTTCCCTTCTAGCTTTTTTGCAGTATGTGACTGAAATGTTTCCTGTCCAGGCTCATGTGTTCATAGGCAGAGGCCCATTGTGCCTGCTCATCTGTCACTGTTTGTTTGTCCTCTGAAAGTGTGTTTGTTTGCTGTTGAGAGGTTGTGATATAACCTGCCTGTCAGGGAAAACTCTCACACAGATGGTTGCGGATGAATGGAACAATTGAGGCCGAATGCACACACTACACCTTCTCCAGACAGACACGACACACACACACACACACACACTCCAGCTGGCTAATTAGACAGCAGAAGAGTCAAAGTTATAGCCCGTGTGTAATACGCTGTCTATTTTTCTCTCTCCGCACCGCGGCTGCTACAGGAAAATGAGCCTATATTGGTCCCCGATGGCCTGGTCTCATATCCATTAAACTGAATAAGTGCCTAAAATAGCCCTTGTAGTAAGCAGTATGATGCAGGATTCCCTAGCACAGCAGCTATCAGTGCATCCGCTAGAATCGGCTAGATCAATCAGCGGTGTAGCCTACACTCCCTCAGGGTGACCTTATGCTATGTCTTTTAAAAATATGAAACTCAGCAACATTCAATGATACTCTGTAGGTTTTCTGAGTTTGCTTAGTCATTAACATTTAATGGAATTATACGCAAGACTTTTAAATTGAATTTTCGGGATGTTTTTGAGTCGTTCCTGCAGAGGTTGGTGAACATTACAGCAGCAAAGTGCTTGACTGCTTTTGGCTTCTTCCCTTTAAATAGATACCGGATCTAATTTCAGATATAAATTTGATGAAAAACTAGAAAAGAATTCCAAAAATGTAATTGGAGAATGGGAAGTATTGTAGTCTGGTTGACGGTATACAGTAGAGTCCAAAAGTCTGAGCCTAAGGGAATCTAATTCAAAACTGGTAATAAACTAGCCTGGGAAAACCCAGACAACTTCCGGCAAATTTAGATTTGTTCTGAAAGTTAGTCTGGCAAAGAGCTCATTCAAGCTCATTTCCAATCCGCCGAAATCGAGGCACCAATCAGAAACGTTTTGAAGCAGATTTTGTAGCCTACATTACAAAGATGGATGCCGCCGTCGCACATCACTCGTTCGAATCAGCTATCGCGTCTGTTTTAAGCGATTTGAACGTTTCCTTTTTGTTAAATACCGAGCAAAAACAACACTCGGAGATGTTTCTCCGCCGCTCTGCATACGCCATCTCCTTCATCGCTCTAATTGGTTTTAGGTCTATCCGCGACGTCCGTTGGTGACGCCCCTCTGGAAATGATTTGTCTATGACGCTTTGCCAGACCATAACTCAGTTACAACTGAGAATGGTCTGGTTTTAACCAGGCTAGTAATAAACCATTTTAGGACAAATAAACATTATGATAGGTTGCACAATTACCGTAATCAAAATAAAACTGAAATCACGATTTGGCTTAGTGCGATTATTAAATCGCAAAGACTGTGATTTCATTAAATATATGCACAGCGTCTTTCAGAGTGAATAATGGCACTGTGTTCTTTTAGGCCCCGTTCACACTGCAGGCAAAAGTGGCCCAAATCAGATTTTTTTGGGGTCAAGTGACCAGGTCAGACTTCTTCAGAGGTAGTGTGAACACTCAAATCTAGCCCAGATCTGATTTTTTCAAATCAGATTTAGACCACATACATATGTGGTCCTGAATCAGACCCATATCTGATTTTTTTTCAATGCGGCCGCAGTGTGAACAATCAAGGCGGATTTGATGCGACTTTTACTTCAATCTACGTCGACATTTGTCACAATTATGCGCCGGCGAAGCCCAGACACAACAGACACAGATAGTAGCCTAACATTAAAAACTTGACTAGATATGGAGAACAGCGATGAAGTGAGTCAATGAGAGTGAGCTAGGTGTTAGATCTAAGTAGTAGGAGATACTTCAATTCAAGCTAGAAGGACCTACCGTAATCGCTCCGTTTTTGAAAAAATTGCACACGAAATGGAAGAACGGGGACACAGGAGAACAGCGTCTCAGTGAAACTTCACGTCATATTCCCACCACTCCTGGCTTCGTCTACGCATCCACACAGATCTCTGTAGTGAATTTGCAACCATAAACCCGCAAAAGTTTCCATTCACAAACATTATGAAATAAATGCGAATATGCTTACTTCCTCCATAACCTCCCGAACTTTAGTGCAACCGCGTGCTGCGTCTGATGTCATTGTTATTGTTCTTTTGTGCATGCCGGTTAGTTTGAAACCTCAAACAGTTCACACTGGAATCAGATATAGGTCACATTTTAAAAGGTAATGTGAACAGCCAATCAAAAAAATCGGATCTGAGCAAAAAATCAGAATTGAGCATTAGGACTTGCGGTGTGAACGTGGCCTTACATGCGAAGACATCATGATCTGGTGTTTTCAACGTCTCAAGGCTGATTTATACTTCTGCGTCGGACCTACGCCGGAGCCTCTACGCTGTAGACTACGCGTTGGTTTTAATTTATACTTCTGCTTATAGTTTTAGATGTTTGAAAATTAATAATAAAAAAACATGAATATTAGTGTTGTAATTTTGCAGTCAAATAGTGCAGCCCTATGTTATGACATAAAATGAATAAGGGATAGCCTATTTAATTAGGGACCTAGAAGTAATGCATAATCTTAATTAAGTAAACACGCGACTCTTCGTACAGACAGTCAGTTATTCTTCCACTGAAGCTTAAGATGCTCTTTGGAGTCTTTCTCAAATCATCCCAGGACAAAAGACAAACAAACCAAGTACTATGACAAATTCATGTCATTTTTCAATTCAACTTTCCACTTAATAATCTGTATTTAAGAAATTGTAGGGGAAAATATGCATTTTCACAAGTGGTATCAGACTTTTGGACCCCAGTGTACAGTTTATGTACACACCCACACACACACACACAAGGTCCGTTTAATGAAAGCTGCTTGACAGTGCTTTACCAGAGCTTTAAAAGTCCTCTGACCCTCTGTTTCATATGTTGAACAGGAAGGAGCCACACGGAGGCCTATACGAGATAACGTTAAGCCCCTGAGGTTCAGCAATCAATTTCTAGTGAGTCGCACGAAGTGACAGAATATAAAAAGCAATCACGTCCCTGCATGGATCTGAGCTGTCCACTGTCACCTGCTTAAATATTCAGAAGAGCTCGAAAATATTCTGATGTGCCGTTAACAGTCGACAGCCAGCGCTCTGTTCCTGTCTTTCTTTCTGTGTCTTTCCCCTCATGCTTTGACTAACTTCAATCTAGAGGTAATGAGAGCCTAAGAAGCTGGAGACAGAGAAGCTATTTACATTTTTATTGATTTTTGAAAGTGCATTTAACTTCTTTTTTTTTTTTTTTTTCACTCTTTTCTAATCCCCAAACGAGAGTCCCACTGCTCTGTTTACGCTCAATGAGGAGTCAAGATATTTTAGTCAGGAGCTCCAGCATTTTCTCCTTCTCTTGATAGATCAAAGAGGAAACTGGATCTGTCTTGTGTAATTAAGACTAGGCATTACAGAAAACAAACCCCTATGAATTCTGACTGAAGCACCACTGGGGAATGGAGTATTTTTCATAATTATAGAAGCACAAACAAGGCCTACTCAACCATCCACAACAGTTCTCAGTATAGTGCAGCTTTATTGTTTCCTGATTTCCACAATGCTATTTGCCTGTTTAAGTCATTGAAGCCAAACCTTCTAGTTATGGCCATGACTGGAACTTTTGTTAGCAGCAAGTCAGGTATAACTTATGCCATTTTTGACCCATTTGAAGACTAGACTAGAAAACACTTTTTTTAAAAGTGAAGATGGTTCATTTTCAAATTCTCATTTTTGTATAATTACGTAGTGTAATATGAAAAGACCGTGCTATATTTTGAAGATGTGCAATGGGGTAACGTTAGCCATTACAATATCAGCTTGCTATTTTTAAAGTTAAAAGATTAGTTCACTTTACTAGCCAAAAATAAAAATGACAATTTACTCACCACCACAATGTTGTTCCCAACCCACGTCACGTGACTTCCTTTCTTCTAAAACACCAACGGAAAAACTTCCATAATGTTCACGGTTTTCCCTGCAATAAAAATAACGCAAAGGACCATAAAAGTGATATTAATCCTGGCCTATATTCCACCTCATCTGAAGACATACGATATACTTTGTGCAGACTGTTATGCAACTTTGTTTGTTATTTTCTGCTCCCGGATCTTTGCGAGTGAAATTTGCGACCGCATCAGTGAATGAATCATTTAGACTGGCTTTGTGAACTGAATCAACTGAGTCAATGAAAAGAACTATTCACTCAAGAATCCGATTCAGACAACTTTGCTTGCTTGTCTCGTGAATGTAGGCTACTACGGGGAGATAAACATTCAGTGAATAGTTACTGTCTGTTCCACACATAGGCCTAAATGTATTGTTACATTGGGTGTTGTGTGGCTACTGATATATACAATAGGCCTACTTGAAATGATGTGGTCTAGTCAGAAAAATTTATTTGATTCACCTGGTACACAAATCTGTTTCTGAGTCATCACTTTGCTACTGTGTATTTACTGAATATCTTTGCAAATTCGAGGTCACCTTAATAGATTTTGTTATTTTAACAGATCACTACAGAATAGTATGGAAGCTTGTTTCCGCCACAGAATGAAAAATAAAAAAGGTAATTGCGACTTTTTATCTCACAATTCTCTCAGAATTGCGAGATATAAAGTCAGAATTTATTGATATAAAGTCGCAATTGCAGGTTATAAAGTCAGAATTGTGTGATATAAAGTCGCAATTGCTTGATATAAAGTCAGAATTGCTTCATATAAAGTCGCAATTGCGTGTTGTAAAGTCAGAATTGTGAGATATAAACTATTCTAAAGGGGGAATTCTCCCCCCCCCCGGGAGAATTGGCTTTATGCACAGCTGCACTACTTCCTGAACTTTAGCCAGCTCCTTTGTTTCCTGTCTGCCATTATTGGACAAACTGATTAATCCAGGTGTGCCTGATTATTGTTACTGAGGCCAGGCACACCTGGATTAATCAGTTTGTCAAATAATGGCAGACAGGAAACAAAGGAGCTGGCTAAAGTTCAGGAAGTAGTGCAGCTGTGCATAAAGCCAATTGGCCTGATAACCAATTGCGAGTTTATATCTCACAATTCTGAGAAAAGATGTCAGAATTTCGAGATATAAACTTGCAATTATGTGTTATAAAGTCAGAATTGCGAGATGTAAACTCGCAATTGTGAGAAAAAAAAAGTCAGAATTGTGAGATAAAAAGTCGCAATTCTGTCTTTTTTTCTCGCAATTGCGACTTTATTTCTCAGAATTGCGACTTTATATCTCGCAATTGCGACTTTATTTCTTACAATTCTGACTTCATATCTCGCAATTGTGAGATAAAAAGTCGCAATTTTTTTTATTATAATTTTTTATTCAGTAGCAGAAACAAGCTTCCATAGTATGGTGCTCAGTATTCAGAGAAGAATGTCCAATGAACTGAAGATTTTCTATCTTTATCTGAGATTTCTATGTCTAAAGGCTGGATTTGTTTGGTATATGATCTCATTTAAAGTAAAGGAACTTACAGGTCATCATCCTTAAAAGACTTTGGTTCATTCCAGATCACTCATTGTTAAAGTACTCGTATACAAATTGCAGCAGCCACCAAGACCCTTGAACCTACAGAAACCATTTCTCTTCTCTCAGCAAAGCTTTATTGGCATGCCTGTT
Organism: Rhinichthys klamathensis goyatoka; assembly: GCF_029890125.1. Lineage (NCBI taxonomy): Eukaryota > Metazoa > Chordata > Actinopteri > Cypriniformes > Leuciscidae > Rhinichthys > Rhinichthys klamathensis. The sequence continues at coordinate 812,375 of NW_026606585.1, forward strand.
GAGCACTGCTTAAAAATAGACAATGCAGACAATAAATAAGGTGAAATAAAGAAATACAGAAAATAAAAGAAAGGTACAATTAATTAATAAATAATAAAGAGAATGTTATGTGAATCAAGAAATATAGGCATTGAATGTAAAATTAAAAAAGGGACAAGGAAAAAGTAAAGTAAATAAAGCAATATTATATTTGAACAGGAACATGAAATGAAAAATAAACTGACTGGGAGTAAAAAGGAATGGGACAAGGAGTAAATAAAAACAATAATAAAATAAAATTAATACAGGATAGATATAAAGGAAAATAGATAAAAAGGAATAATGTAAATAAGGAAATGAAGGGGAAAATTAAAAAGGGACAAGGAAAAATAAAAAAAAGTAATATTTATATGGGAACATAAAAAAGGAAAAATAAAATAAAGGGACACGGGAAAATAACAATAAAAAGTAACGAAAGTTAATATAAGAAAAATATAGGGTAAAATAAATATATAGGAAAAAAATTAATTAAAATAAAATATATAATTAAGATCTAAAATGTACCTGTGAAAAAATGTGTCTCATCTCTCATATATATCTCCCTCTTTCCTTCTCCTCTGCTCCTAAAGTGCCTCATCCTCAGTGACTGCGGTGTCTAAATTGAAATGCATGATGAATTATGTGGCAGTTTAAGGGGACCATGAAAGATGACATGCGTGAGATAATGATTGTAAATGTAGATCCACGTGGCGAGTCAGGAGTTTTTGTTTGTTTACTAATGGCTTTGTCTTTCGACAGAAGGAGGGACATGCGAGGTGATTGCGGCCCACAGGTGCTGTAACAAAAACAAGATAGAAGAGAGATCTCAGACCGTGAAGTGCTCCTGTTTACCAGGGAAAGTAGCAGGGACCACCAGGAATAAACCCTCCTGTGTTGACGGTAGGTGAAGAGACATGGCACAAGTCACCTTTCATCTTAGGTGCGTATAGCTTCCTTTGTGTTATGTTGAATGTAACAGATGCTGACTGTTTTAAACCATCTTAGTGCAGCTGTGCAGTGGTTGAACAGGCTTGCACAGTGCAGCTGTGCTTAAACACACTCTGTGCAGCTGTGTAAAGCTGCAAGGTGCTCCAAAAGACTGTACAGCTTTTTTTAAGGTGTGCTATGTTGGAAGAAACTCTGTTCAGGGTCGCTCTTGCAGTGTCCCTGCCCTAGAAAAGCTCAGATCCTCAGGGCTTTTCATTATTAATGCTCTGTCCTTATGACAAACGAGCTGCTGTAAACTAACACTTCTGGGAGAACATCTCACTCGCAACGCACCCCGAGATAATCAAAGAACATTAACTTTGACTGCATCTCGCGGAGGAGCATCCGACCTTTTCCCTAAGTAAAGCTCATTAGGATATTCTTTTCCTAAAGATGACGTCTGTCGTTTTTGGGGGGGGGGGGGGGATTTTAAAACACTTAAATGCCTTAGCTTAAAGGGATAATTCACTCAAAAATAACATTTCTGTTATCATTTACTCATCGTTGTGTCGTTCCAAACCCCTGTCACTTTTTTCTTTCAAGATATTAGACAGAATGACAGGCACCATTCACTGTCATTGTATGGAAAAAAGATGAATCAAAAGTGAAAGGTTGGTGACTGAGGCTGCCATTGTTTGAGGCTGATTTCTTTAAATGGCAAGGGTTAAATCAAGGGTTAGCATCATGATTTAATAAAAAGTATTTTGCAAACATGTCAAGACATTTATATAAATATACATTCTATAAATATTGAATAAATGAATCCAACATGAACACACTCACCGGACACTTTTTTAGGTACCGGGTTGGACTAGAACTGTCTTAATTCTTCATGGCACAGATTCAACAAGGTGCTGGAGACCTTCCTCAGATATTTTGGTCCATATTGACATGAAAGCATCATGCAATTTCTGCACATCCATTGTTAGCTCCACATCCATGATATAAATCTCCCGTTCCCCCATATTCCAAAGGTGATTTATTGGATTGAGCAGCCCAGTCTCATCCCAAGACGTCATATGACTGACGCTTTTGACCATACGTCAACATCCGACGTTTTAGGGTACCCTTTAACGTCAGTTAGATGACGGTATCTAATCCTAACCCTACCCCAGACCTAAACCTACCCGCGTCATCTAACTGACGCTAAAGGTAAAGCGTCAGTTACATGACGCCCTAGGATCGTCATCTAACTGACGTTAAAGGGTACCCTAAAACGTCGGATGTTGACATATGGTCAAAAGCGTCAGACAGATGACGTCTTGGGATGAGACTGTGTTAGATTGAGATCTGGTGACTGTGGAGGCCATTTGAGTATAGAGAACTCAGTGTCATGTTCAAGAAACCAGTTTGAGTTGATTTGAGCTTTGTGACGTGTGTTATCCTGCTGGAAGTAGCCATCAGAAGAGGATACACTGTGGTCATAAAGGGATGGACATCAGCAACAACACTCAGGTAGGCTGTGGTGTTTAAGTGTGGCAAGAAAATATCCCCCCACACCATTACAACACCATTACACCACAACCAGCCTGAACCGTTGGTGCAAGTCAGGATGGATCCATGCTTTCATGTTGTTAATCCCAAATTCTGACTCTACCATCTAAGTGTGGAAGCAGAAATAGAGACTCATCAGAACAGGCAACATTTTTCCAATTTTCTACTGTCAATTTTGGTGAGCCTGTTCGAATCATGGCCTCTGCAGGTTCCTGTTCTTAGCTGACAGGATTGACACCCGAGTGGTCTTCTGCTGCTGGAGTCCTGTATCTGTTTCAAGGTTTGTTGTGTCGTGCGTTCAGAGATGCTCTTCTGCAGACCTCGCTTGTAACGAGTGATCATTTGAGTTACTGTTGCCTTTCTATCAGCTCGAGCCAGTCTGGCCATTCTCCTCTGACCTCTGGCATCAACAAGGCACACAGAACTACTGCTAACTGGATATTTTCTCTTTTTTGGACCATGCTCTATAGTCTAAACCTTAGAGGTGGGTGTGTGAAAATCCCAGTAGATCAACAGTTAATGAAATACATTCAAAGGTGCACCTAATAAAGTGGCAGATAAGTGCATATTTACAACATATTTAGCCTAATCTTCATCTGAAACTATAGCAGTTGTGTTTAGGATTCTGTATTAATTTTTTTTAAATAAATAGTGTCTGGGTGGGGAAAGACAAACGCATGTTGCCACAAGACAGCAGCATCATTAGAAACAAAGGCAGTTACCTTTTCCATCTTTTCGGGCCGCAATGTGTTGTCTATTCTGTAGAGGACTAGTAAAGTCCAGAGGCAGTCCAGGCCGTGTGTTTGGAAGTTACTTTTTTTTCAGGTATTGGTGCGTGTTGTTTCTGTATTGTTGTTTTACCAAAATACATAAGGATGGTCTGCACTCTGAAAAAAATAAAGCAACTTGATTTATATAAAGCAACAGGGGGAAAATACAGATGTTTGGTCCAAAACCATCTTCAGTTACTTGGAACTTCATGTTGTTGCTGTTTTACCTAAAAAGAGTACAGTCTTTGCCAAGAAAGTAATTAAAAGACAATGACAGAAAGATTCTGGAAGCGTCCACCACTTTGTGAAGGAAATCCCATATTAATTTATTTTGGTCTTGCAGCACTATGAACTGATGTAACAATTATATTTTATATAAATGTATTGAAATAATATTTGTTATTTATATTTGGGTCTTGCAGCAGTAACATGAACTGATGTAACTATGATATTTTATATAAATGTGTTGAACTAATATTTTTTATTTATATTTAGGTCTATTTACATTAATTTACTAAATATTTTAACTTATTATGGTCTTGCAGCAGTAACATGTATCGAAGTAGAATATTTTGACGGTAATTGTGATTTAAATGTTACATTTTGTAGGATACTTCTATTGCATTTTATGGTTACCAGTTAAACTGAGATGACATTTACTGAGATAGTGGCCATTAAAACTGGTCCGTTTTCTCGTTCTCTTCTCATCCATAGTGATATTCTAGGATATGAGGCTGAAGGCTATCTCTCTGTCAAAGGAGTACATGACAGTGAAGGTTACATGTTGTGTATGAGATGTTTTGTTTACTTTATGGAGGATAAGAGACCTAGTAAAGTAAATTTTAATCAAAACAGAGCCCTTGCCTGAGGTTGTTTTCCATTGATTTTATTGCTCTGTAGCCAGATCAGTGTAAGATTGGTCTAATCCATGCAGTGTTGTGACTATTGTACATGTTAGCAAAGTCTATAAAGCTTGAATGGTCATTCACTCTTTTAAAATATCCTTGGAGAAAGTGTTGAGCATAGACAAATTCAATTTTAAAGGCCTATTCGCAAAAAAAACTAAACTATTGGTTGAGTGCTTTTGGGTTTTGCAATATTAATGAATATGACTTAAGTTCAGTGCCGTTATCACGGAAATGGAGTAAGTCACAAACTTCGAGTACTTGTCAGAATATTAATAACATAAAAGTTCCTTATACAAACCGTTTCAGGTATTAGTAACACTCTCTCCTGAAACGTTTGGTGTTCAATGCAAGGTGACAGCATTGCAGTGATGCATTAATGTATCATATTTTAATATAATCATAGTGATGCCAATATAAGATGTTCTCTACCTCCTCAGCACCTGCTTTCTTAATGATCCCTACTTGATCTCCATTTGGTAATTATCATCAATTTTGCAGAGTGGGAAAAATTGATAGTTTTCAAGAATGCTTTTCTCTCTATAACTGAAATGACGTCAAACTTTTCATTGTAATGTCAGTAGATTGACCTTCATTATGTACATGGGCCGTATATTTTTTTTCAGAATATTTTCTAAGACTACAAGGTGATTTAAGTGAACAATTCGGCATAGGATTTCATTTCAGAATAATACCTTTCATAAAATGCCACTCTGTGAAATGGCTCTGCTCCTACTGACCACGGACATCCACTGGGGCTATTCATTCAAGCACATTAGAGTCAGGTCAATTTTATTTGTATAGCGCCTTTCACAACATATCGTTTCACAGCAGTTTTATAGAAAATTGTACCTTAAAGCCCCAATGAACAAGCCAAAGTCTGTGGCAAGAACAAAAAGTGCATAAAATGTTTAAGATGGAGAAAAACATCGTTGAGAGGAACCAGACTCTGCTGGAGGAAGCCATCCTTTCTTATGACAAAACACATATTACAATAAATTTAAATACATATGTGTAACACTGTGTGCTATATAATGTTTATTGAATACTATTTTTTTTATACAATCCTAAGAAAAGGATCTATATGGAACGTATTAGGGTTCTGTCAGGTGCTTCATATAGAACATTTTAGGGGTTCAAATGGGATCAATTTATGGGTTTAATATTAATTGATTGTATTTATTCATTCTTAATTACATTATTATTATTTATTAAACAGCTCATAAACATACCTTAAATTTATAACCCATTAAACATGAAAGTATTATGCAATCATTTAAGACATTTCTCTTTATATAAAACTTTATGGCCTAAAAGGGTTCTTTAAAATCAAGCCAAGAACTTCGGGTTCAATATAGAACCATATTTAACTTTTTTCTTAGTGTACATTCATTTATCTGTCTATCCATCCATCCATCCATTCATTCACATTTTTGTAATTTAATTTGAAGGAATAATTCACCCAATTTTTTTTTTTATTCTGTCATCATTTAGTTTTGCTCATGTTGTTTCAAACTTGTATGACTTTCTTTCTTTGGCAAAACACAAAGTTATTTATGTTGAAAAATGTTGGTAACCAAACAATTTTGCACACTATTGACTTCCATTGTGTGGACACAAAACATTTATCATAATATCTTCTTCAGAAGAAAGAAAATCATACAGGTTTGGAACAACATGAGGGTGAGAATGTGATGACAGATTTTTCATTTTTGGATGAAATATTAATTTAATTTAATTTAGACCATGCATAAATTACTTAGTCTAAATACTTAAAATCTATTCTAAAACATTTGGAGTGATGCAGTCAGAAAAGCATCCTTAGACATGTAAACGTACATTTTATTGTCAGATGCAAGGAGCAGTCGAGGATGGGAACTGGAACCTTACCCTGTTTTAAGTCAGATGCGCGTAAGAGTCTAACTCAATTATGATCTGCTTGCAGCCTCCATAGTGATTGGGAAGTGGTGGTGTGAGATGGAGCCGTGTCTGGAGGGAGAAGAATGCAAGACTCTACCAGATAACTCCGGCTGGATGTGCTACTCCGGAAACAAGATCAAAACCACCAGGGTGAGATTTAGAGCACCTGAAAGCATTCCTTGTTACTTTACATTACTCAAGATACTGAACAATTCATGACTCTTAGTGGTGCGGTGTATGATGATTGCATGATGTGATTGAGTGTGTGTCTGTGTTGTGCTATTGTTTTTTGCTTATTTCACTGAAATAGTTGGTTAATAAAGAGCAGAACACAGAACAATAAATAAACAACATACACCTGAATGGTTACAGGCAAGTGTGTTGGACACTGGACATATTATAAAAATAGAAGCCCTGCACACTGCTGTTAGCTCACAAGAAATTCAATATTTACTAAAATAACAGTGATTCGGTCATGTAACTTCCGTCAGGCAGAAAATGACACAACGGCATAAAATCATAGACAATCAGATGGTTTCTTCAGGTAGCCAATAACAATATGGTCTATGGTAATTTCTATTTAAGTTCTATTGAATACCATTTAGAATGTAACACCGTGTCCTAACCAGACGCGATGCGATAAGATTCCAGCAACAAATAATTTGTCTGTCTATACCAGACGCGACGCGACGCGACTGCGAGATGCGTCAAAATCAATCAAAACCCACAGCCAATCAGAAGAGCGTGTGGGCGGGCTCTCGCAGCAAGCGCACACACCGCACCAGAGTAATCAGAGTAAACAGAGGCTGACTGCACTCGCCAGAAAATGGATAAGTAGGGAACATAATCAAATTCACAAATATTACACCATATAAACATTATTCAAATACATAGGCTACTGAGTTTCTAAAACAATCTTTGTCAAATAATAGGTTACACTTGTTTGTTCACAGTTTGAACGTTCTTGTTTCCATTTGTTTAATTTCAAGATCTGAGGTGAATTATTCATTGTTGCTTTTACAGCTACAAAGCTGGAGCACTAAATGATATTCAAAATCACATTACACGCTTTTAACATTAAATAAAGCACATAAACAGTACCTGAGATTATCATTGCCATTGTTTGTTGTTCCAGCACGACGTCGCAGAAAAATAGAAACCGTTTCTAGAATCGTCGCGGTCCTAAACTCTGATTAACATGGAAAATAAAGGCTACCTTTTATCGCACATCGCGTGTAGTTTGGACACGGTGTAATGCTTGTCCAGGTGGGATTAATTAAGAGCAGAAAAACAAAAACACACATGCCCTGTTCAGGCCTTGTCTACACTTTTTTGTCAACAAAGATTAAGCTTTTTGAAAACGCTTTCCCAAGTGGATACATTTAAAAACATTGTTTTCACGTTGTAGTGTGGACTGTAAAAACGGAGGTATTTGAAAACGATCTATGGTTGTACCGGCATTTTTGTGCCTGATATATACTTCCATAGTGTTGATAAAGAGAAATGTCCATTTGTCTTTATATTGCATTCCTGCAAAGATGACTAAAAATTTACTCACAATTGCTGTCCGGCAGTACCCTGGAAATCCAAAGTTCTCGCGAGAGCACAATTTGAATTTGCTCAGCAAGTCACTCTGGCATTGAGTAATGATGCTCATTAACTATGCCCTTGTAGCCGAGCTGCACCAATCACATCTGTGTATCTAATATAGGCGGCCCGAGGCGAGCTAAACAGATGACGACAGTGCTGCAACATCGAAGTCATTAGTAAACATTGCAAGATGGCTATGGATGAACACCAGTTGCTTGAAACGGCTTTGGCCGCTACAATGACCCAGTTAAGACTTGGCTTTTTATACAAAAGATGAACAGATGATGGCGCTCAAATCGTTCCTTTGCAAGAAGGACGTTTTTGCTGTTTTGCCAACCGGATAGAGTCTAATCTACCAGTTAGCTCCGCTGGTAGCTAAGCGTAGGTGGCGTATTGGTGTGATTGGTCGTAGTGTTATCCAACTGCGTGCAGTGAAATTTTCAAATGCATGTTTGGTGCTGCCTTTCGAGTTGGGCGATTTTTCATTACTCAATGCCAGACCCATAATCTTTCGGATTTGGGTCTGGATTTCCAGGCTAGTCCGGCGGCAAAACATAATGACAATTGTGTTTTTGACCCTGCAATTTTGAGTGAAACCTGGACACAACACTGAATGGTGTGATATTTTGCTAATAAAAAGATTGTGCCACAAGAATAGCACTTTGAACGTGAGAACTTTATTTCTGGGTATATCTTGTGAACTTTTAGTACGTTTTACCCATGCACAGTAAGGTGATTTAAGCATTTTCAGATGTTTCATTGTGGATGAGCAACTTCTAGAAAATGCTAGTGTGGACAGGGAACGTTTTCAAATGTATCCTGATTAATGTAGATGTAGTTTACTCTAAGTTGTTTTCGTTTTAAAACGCATAACTTTTGCTATGGCTACGCCTGGTGTCCACACTATTTCAAAGATTTCGACCCTCGAAAACTGAGATTTTTGTAAATGCCGCAGACCCCATTTTAGTTTGAAAACTCTGGGGTTGCTTTTCAGTGTAGACGGAACAAAACGGAGACTTTTGAAAACGAAGGCATGGTTGCCCACATTCGCTCCCTGATTGGGTCTTCTGGATCATTGCATATCCTTTTCTGATTCGTCAAGCCCCTATCATAAGACCATTACGCTACCGGAACACGACAATAACAGACCAGATCCATCTCTCTATATGGCTCTGTAACAGACCAGCTTCGACGACCATGTAAACAATAACATGGAGACGGAACTGCAAGCTTTGCTGATTTTGTTGTCCTTCTGAGCAACCATTGTGCAGTTAAACCCTGCATTTTATAATACTGCTGCTGCCTAAATGCGCAAGAGCAATCGGCAACTGTTTACACTTGTACGCGTAAGCCCAGTGTGCACGAATGGTCATGTGACATGGGTTTTTGGTCATGTAGTGTCAGATAGAAATCTTTTCTGAAACTCAGTGGAAATGCCAGTGCAACTGTCGTAGGCCAGTAAGAGCTGTGCAAGTAAACCTCACTCCCCTGATCTCAAGAGGCGCTCCAGTGACTGACACTAGAGGCTGTGGTCTTTAGCTTCCTTGATTGAGCGCCCGGTTGAGTAGAACCGGTTACACCAGTATGGACGAGGATCCTTTTCATTTTAAAACGCCACGGTAAAACAAAAACGCACTAGTGTGGACAGCCTCAGTATGATTTTTTCCCCCTTATTTTCTTTTTCTTTCTTTTTTTCAGAATACCCACCCATACACATCCTTGTAGCAGATATAGAGTCACTGGAAAGCTCATAACGGAGAAAGGTTTTTGATTATCATTCCTCCTTTTTGCCTGTTCAACATGGTGATTCAGTGAAGACATAAAATTATCAATAGAAAACAAATAATGGATTTCAACGGTGTGGGACCTATGGTAAATTCATCCGTTCTCAGATTGTTTTCATGTTACTCATCCATCTCTTATTTACTTTACTTTTTCAGGGAAATATCCAAGACGACAAGCTGAATTAAGTTTTCCCAACTCGAAACCAACAGACGTGTCTAATGACTTGACATGGAGCCCTTTTCTCATAAATCCATCTGTCTCTAACACGGACACCAGACTTTCTAAGAGAATCGTTGTGGGCGTGGAACTGCTGGCTCTTTCATTGTTTTGTTTGACAATTGTCAAATATTTGTTTCCTCTCAGTGAGTCCTGGATAATTAAACTTGTATCCCTTTGTGTGGAGTGCACTCAAACCAGCTACACCTTGCCTGAAATAATCTTCAACTGTAAAATTCTTGGATGTTCCTATGTCTCCGGAAGAACATGTTAATTCTCCTACTGTATGTAGTGAAACTGGCTTCCTGCTCATGTGGATATTCAGAAGGGGATCGTCTTCAAGCAACTTTAATAAAGACACTTTGTGCATCGACTATGAACAAAATGCAGAGGAGCATGTGTACATGGAATGACTGATCCCATCCTATCCGGCCGGAGACGTTCCTCCATTTCTTGGAACATTATATCAGATTAAGAGTTCTGAATGAATTATGGTGTGGTACTAAAACCAAATAAGTCCTTAGCATGATTTTATGGGAAGTTGTAATAGATGAAAGAAATGTTTTTCATAAATAAAATGAATTCCAAAAATGGTGAGAATTATGTTACAACTATATTTAATTTGCAATAAACAATAGTTTAAATGTGAAAATAATGGGTGAGAAGGTGCAAAGGAACAGCCATGTTTACGTGTTCTTGTTCTCTGTTCTATTGATTGGTTAAAGATGCTATTTTTATTTATGGGCTTCAGTAATATTTTGACAAATTGAGTCATCAAGGCTTAACTGAAGTGTTCTCAAAATGTACATGTTTAATCAAAAACTAATAGACCATCACTTTGGCTACAGCAATATATAAAAGCTGTGGATTTATTACTGAAGTTAATGAAGCCTGATTGAAATATGCTGTTGCATGCACATATAAAATACCGTGACATTCAAATATTCTGAATCAAATTCATTTCCCATTGTTCAAATATACCTTCATTAAATGGTACAAGACCTACTAAGACCATTCTGTATATTAAGGGTTCTGGTCATTTGAACGGACTGGAGAAAAGAGGGTCGAGAGGGTCTTTGAATGTGTAGGCAGGCAGTCTGCACTGAAGGACACAGTGAAAATTCTGACACCCGCTGGGACATTTACCTGTCGTTTACATTCAGAAATAGTCCTCTCCGCTCGGAGCAGCTGAGGGCCAGAGCACGCACTCACTCTGAATATGTAGCTCTAGCATTTTAAGCAGGGAGCTGGGAACATAAGAGCCTCAGTGTTGCTGTCGGCATGCAGAAAGGAGGCTCTAACTACAGGCTGAGTGAATACAGATCACTACATTTACAGTCCTCCACATGGGACAGCAGAGGATGAACTTTAGCCCTCACCTTCAGTGGAGCTTTGGTGGAATTTCAAACAGTTGACTCCAGAATATCAGAGTGGAAAAATGAATAGGCTACACGGAAATCTTAAGCAAATGCCAGCATTTTCTCTTGCAGGCTGAGCTTTTGTCAGAGAGGTCTTCAAATCATGTTTTTTTGCCAAATGGAAAAAGTTCCTTTGTGTTGTTGAAAAGATTTACAATATAAAGAGGAATCATAGTATTACCATTAAGATACATAAATGGAAGGAAATAAACGAATCTACAAATATCATTATACAATATAGTTTTAGTTCTAAAATGTGATTGGCTAGTGCTTGTGGTCACTTACACACTGTAAAGTTTCAGGAGTGACAAGCGCATTTAAATACGGGAGCTGAATCCCCTAACGTATCGCTCCGTGTGTATGGGTCAATGGGCGGGTATGTATGGGCGGGTAAATGTATGGGGGGGGGGTCTAATGGACTAAATAAGCTCAAGCTATTTACATATAAACGTAGCTGCGTGTGAGAGAACATTGTGTTTGGTATGTTTTTCGTCTTTAAACCAAACTTGGGTCTCCAGCCGACAAAGTTTAAATCCCGCCTGGCTATAGCGCGCTTCCCATTATGTTTACGCGTTAGGTCTGTAGGCGGAGAGTAGGTGGTCTTTGTGGCTGTTCGAATGCATTCGACCAACGTCTACACTACGAAAGCAATCTGGTCAAATGCGTTTTCGACTACCTCTGGAAGTGGTTGAAAGTGGGAAAAAAAACTTTTTAGACCGTGTTTACATCTGTATTTAGGATCGTCCACTTGTGATCCGATCGACCAAAACACATCTTAAAGGGATAGTTCACTTTGAAATTAATTTTTGATATGTTTTAGCTTACCTCCAGTGCATCCAAGATGTAGGTGTCTTTGTTTCCACAGTATCTTCAATTTTGATAATTTTAGGTAAAACCGTTGTTGTCTGTCAGTCATACAATGGAGGTGAAGGGGGTCCTCCTCAAAGAGCAGTCAAAATTAAACATTATTTAATGACTCGTAAATGTAAGTACACATTGATGCCCTAAGACACGAAACGAGTGGTTTTTGTGAGAAAACGAACAGTATTTATATTGTTTTTACCTCTTGTAACCACAGCCATGCCCAAGTTATCTGAGGGCGCGGACGCTTCCGTGTGTGACGTGTACGCAGACTGGTGCATAGATAAACTAGATGTCGCCTTGGCGACGGCAGTTCATTGGAACGAAACCTTAGCCAAGGCGACATCTAGGGTATATATATCTATGCACCATATTTTGGTCATGTTTTCAATATTAACCATTTGGATTTATCTGGGTTTACTATGGGCTTGTTCTTGTTTGCTGTTTTTTTTTTCTAGCAAGATCTGGCAAAACGAAAGTCAACGCTCATACCACTTGCCCTGTGGTTTTCTTGCACCACACACATACAGAAGGCTACATCTCTGATGCGCATTTAAATACGTTATTAACAATGTGCATCTGCAACCATAGAACTCATATGAATATCTATACCTGCAATAGACATCAGCAGATGATTTTGCTAAACGAACACAATACAACAAGATGAAGGCATCAGCTGACATGACATTAAAATGTTATCAATTATATACCATGGTATAAAAACCTGTAATAATGAGTTAATACATATAAAAACACAAACCAACACATTCTCATTTGTGAAAAGTTATCACATTTTTATGGAATTCAAATCTCTGCTGTTTTACAACTAGAAAGTATGCAATGATTCTCATTGTGAATGACGACACACTGGCAGTTCCAAGATGGCTGGTGGGCGCGATGACGTGTCTGATCATGTGGCATACATAGTTAATTCGGTTGTAGAATGTGGTTGTCACTCCCGTAAATTACTGAACTGTGTGTGTAGCCTACTGAACAGATGAAGCACTTAAAGATTAACTGAGAACCGAATTTATGCAGTGTGTAAGTGGCCACATGTTTATATCGAGCCGCTTGTGTTTGTGCGCTCTGGACAAACTGTCACTCTGTGCATTAGAGTTTTTTTACAGTGTTTCTTTCCACAGTGTACATCTTTGCTAGATGGGTGAGACACTGAATGATTCATTAACTTTTTCAAAAAAACTGATTCATTCAGGGACAAAACAAGTGTCTGTTTTTATGAGTGAATGACTGGATAATTATTTCAACAAATTCATTCAAAAGACTGATTAAATTAGAAACTAAACAAGTTCCTGCCTTTATGAGTGAGTGATTGAATCATTTTACTTAACCAATTGATTCAAAAACACAGATTCATTCAGAAATGAAACAAGTGAGTGGCTGTGTCTGAAACCAAATACTCTCATAGTACAGTGGTACTTTTTCAGTATATGTTCTATATAGTATAAATGTGTGTTGCACGAATGTAATCCGGATGTATTACATGTGTCACGTTGTCATGTGACCTACTGTGACCACTACTCCTCTCCCGTGGCATCATAGCATATTAAAGTGTCCGTTGAATGCTCAACTCAGAATCTTGAAGTAATAGGTCAACTGGGTTGTTCTTGCCTACTGTTTTATGAACATACTACTCTTTTCACATACTGAGTCACTGAATCATTTACTCAATTGATTCGTTCAATAATACTGAGGCATTCATGTACAACATTGTCGAAAGACAAAATGATTCTGATTTGACTGAGTAAAACAGACAAACTTGTGTCTAAAAAAACAACTTATTCATACATTTTTCTTGTTTGCTCAACTGTATAAAAACAATATCTCCAACTGTGGCCTCATATGGATGTCGCAGCACTTCTGCCCGTGAGATAGGCAATTGCTTATTATAAAACGCCTAAAAATAAAAAATGATACAGATTTATATCACTATTTATATAGTGTTTCATGTCAACTAATACACTAGCCTGTTCTCACGTAAATGCGTCTTTATAGCACCCATTGTGTATTATCGTGCAATTTATACGCGAAAATGAGTTTTTACGTGCATATGATACGCAGTTCATTTGCGTGTAATACACACTCACCCCACACCACTAATTCTACCCAAACGTATAATACACACGCACCCCAAACCACTACTAAACCTACCCTAACCAAACCATGCGTATCCTATGCACGTAAAAACTAATTTTCGCGTATAAATTACACGATAAACACACTGCGTGCTATAGAGACGCATTTAGTGTGATCGGGTTGAATACACATATTTTCCAAGTTTTCCATCATGTTCTTTTACCACTTCCGACCTCCAGTGTTATTTGGAAGGGCAAAGGTATTCAAATGCAAAGTTTAATTCTTCAGCAAAAGTGTTGTAAAAACATATCACACATGCTGATGGTTGCTTGTTAAGCTCTTTGAGGTTCAGTAAATGAGGCTATTAATGATTCAAAGCAGTTTCTGATACAATGAAGCCGCTGGAGCTTTGAAGGATAAAAGCAGCGATGTCCTCATCACTGAAACGGCGTTGACTCCGCTGATATTTGCTCAGAGAGACAATTCTTGGTCTGGGAAGTCTGAAAATGCTCCTGTGAGGCTCTCTGTCTGCTCTGAAAGTCTCCCAATGTCATTACAAAAAGTAATTTATACAACACTTTAAAAGGACGGCGAATGAGATTGCAAATTGGATCCCTTTGAAAACAACTTGCTGGTATTTTTTCTCTCTCTCAGACAGATTCAAATGAAATACGGATGTATAAAAATTAAGTTTCGATCTTAGATTAAAAAAATTAACAAAGTCAACAAAATAACAATGGCTGCTCACTTGTTCCGTTTAACTTCAGCATGCGCGCTGATCACAACATGAGCTCCCTTGTTGTTTGCTTGGTGAAGCACTTCTTTTTGACTCTAATTTAACCTGACATCAGGAGCTTCTTACACAACCCTGCTCTCAATCACAATTATTAATGACCAGCACAGAGTCAGGGAGCTGTCAACATGTGTGCTGTTTGGCAATGTGCATGCAATAAAGCACTAAAACATCTCCAGTAGTACCACTACCTCTTAGTCTTATTAGCTAGTAACATCACTGAATAATTCAGAGAAAAGCAGAGGTAAGCACTGTTTCCCAATCTGAAACACGTTTAAAGAACAAGACATGCAAGAAAGCAAAACCAACCTGTTCAAATCTCACAGCTCTGTTTAAAAAAAAAAAATGCCAGCCACACAATTACTCCTTTTTAAACCAGTGTACCTGAAAATCAAAAAAGTACAGGCTGTGGTGATAGACTATATGCAAACTCAAGACTCGCTTTCACCTTTCATTTTCACCTTCTCGAGTCACTTAATTCACAGCCTCCTCTCACACCCCGATACACAAACAAGACAGGTATCTCTCAACTAACATACACACACCATAACACTTGATCACGACAAGCAGACAAAAAAGGGAAATCATCCAAAGGCGTCCTTGACAGATTATTATACAGAGTCTGAGTAGTTTTCATGAGACTAGTTAAAGCATGCACAATATGATGACTACACCCCCAAGCCTTTCACAATTATAACAAAAATCACCTTTATGTCTCCTTTAATCATTAATAATTCATTTATCATTAAATGTGGCACATTTAGAGGCATTCTCGAGTCCTCCTTTGCAAGGCTCAGATTAGTCAAGCACTACTGTACAACATCTTGAATGCAGCAGATGTGAAGTTTTCCCAATTATACAAAAGACAGTTTGATGATAACAATCCACCAGTCAGTTTTGCCTGTGTTGCTCTATACCATATGCAAGATTAATGTGTAAGCAAAAATATACTAGTATGCATTTCTGGGCATCGATTTGATCCCTGCGGGTGCGGAAGTTCATACATCTTTCTAATTCACAGACAGACAAGTCCCAAAACAAATGGTGCACATCATTGCTCACTTACAGTACTTATGCCAAGTACCTGTACAGTTATGATAACACTGTCATTTACTGATTGCACAATTTTCAACCTAGAACAGCATGTCTCTAAACCAAATAAACACTTTTGAAAAAGAAGTGCACTTAATTGTATTGAATGTGTGCACTTATAGTGTACAAATCTTAAAAGTAGATCTATAGTTTGCTTAGAGTATGTTTCATACACACTTAAACCCTTTTAAAAGGTGCACTTTGTAATAGCATCAAATAAAAAGTTTTACTTTAAAGTACATTTTGAAACATTGTTTTAATAATATTTTTGTGCTTTAAAAAAGTGTACACTTATTTGATGTATTCACTAACATACTAAAGCACATGTAAACTTCATTGTAATTTAAACTGTGGTGTGTCATTTGATATTACATTTCAAGTTTATATATTCTAAATATACAAAATTACTTCATCTTTACAAGTGTAAATATATTTAAATACATGACATACACGTTTCAATGGAAATGACATTAAAGTATATTTCAGTTCCCCATAAATGAATATCAGTACATTCAACAGTACCATATTTCAAAGACAATTGAAGTAATTACGAACTTACATTATGTACTTAAGTCCTTAAGTGGGTCTAAAAACTGTCCTAGGTTCAACTAATTGCATTTAAGATAAATTTAAACTAATAATACATTTTCATTTGATTGTAATTAAGTGTCCAAAAAACTCGCAACTAAGTATTCTAGAGTATATTAGTAGCTATACTAAAGTATATTATTTCCACAATAAGCTCACTTTTGAACGTATGCCTGAAGTGTACTTTTTCACAATGAAAAGGATACTTAAAAAGGGATAGTCCACCAAAAATATCTGTCATCATTTACTCAGGTGAGACTCTGAGAGCACTTTCAATGGATGGAAAAGAGCAGCTTAAATCTTCTTTTCTGTTTGATGGAAGAAAGAAAGTCATATAAGTTTGGAACTAAATGAGGATGAACAGTGATAGAATCTAATGGTATGTTTAGCTTACAGGACAGCGATGTACTAAAAACTGAAAAGTCATTATCAAAACGATCTCCTTTCACACGAATCCACGAAAACGACTAATCTGCAGGGCTGCATTAACAATAGGGCTAGGCACCATGTAGGGCCCGAGCTATAGGAGGGGCCCATGATTGACTGTGTAGTAGATTGACTGGCCATTGGGAGCACCTAAACTTTTTCCAATGGGTCGATCGCCAGCAATACCCCATCATGCCCCAGCATATTAAGCGCTGTTATTTAGTGGAGCACCTATACAAAGACCAAACACCAAGTGATGAAACCCAGTAGGATTTTTGCAAAAAACAAGCTCTGTGATCAACAAAAGTTTATGATACTTACAAGTTTTGTCCATCAAGATAATTTCCACAAATTAACAAAACTTTTATGAATTTTGAAGCCCAAATGCAGTCGCCAGAAGTAAAAAGCTAAACAAACTTCACCACGGTCCCACAAATTCAACATTACCATCACTAAGCTTCCGGCAAATCTTTCAGTTTTGATCTAAAAACATTTTCCCAGAAAGTTTGAGTTAGAATAGTTCATAAGAGCACAATTATAAGCATAACGAGGCTGTAAAAGCGAACTGAGTTTACCTGTTCAGCGTGATGATGTTTAATGTCCCCGACAGTCCATGTAGTCCCATTTAGCCACCACCTTTTTCAAGACACATAACAGCTTAATTTTTTTTTTTTTATGTCGTAGAATAAAACATGAAAGTATCTTGAGCTTTTGTTAACCACAGACCTTATTTCAGCCATTTAACCAAAAACCTATTAAAAAAACCCACTGACTTCGGGACAATGGAACCGGAAGTGCTAAAATACTAGTTTTATAGAAGTTGTTTTATAGTGAGGATGTTTTTCATTACAAATACCATAGTTTATTATTAGCAATATTATTATTATTGTTGTTGTTGTTATATTAAAACCTCAAAACCATGGTAATGAGGAGCTTTTCTTTTTTGCCTGTGTCTTGATCTTGCAGTTAAACTCTGGATTCCAAGCAATGACTACGGTTAGGGCAACAAAGGAGAATTTAAGAGCTTTATAGCCTGGATGAATTAAGGAAAAAGCTAATGTTTTTTCTTCTGTGTAGATACATAAACTTTAAAATATTAATTCAATAATTAAGAGCCTTGCAATATAATGCAATATTAATATTGTTAAACACATTTGCAGTATATTCAGAAATATTTATAATTATTTGTTTCAGTCCTTTATTTATTCATTAATTTATTTGTTTATTCCAATTGAAAGGACTTAGCAAAACATAAATGGGGAAACGTTTGGGCCGGATGGGATGGGCTGAATTTGAGCCCCAGTCCAGCCCTGATGATTCTCCTCTTCTAGGGTCAGAAAGAAGACATTCTCATGATAAACCTAATTAAAGTAAACTCCTCAAGGCAGTCATATGCACAAAAGCATATGAAACGAGACACGGGCGCTAATTCGCATGCGCAAGATGTCACGGTTTCCACAGAATCACGTTTTTGTAGTTTACACGAAGACGACGCTAACGTTTTCAAGAACTTTCACTTTGAAACCTTTGAAAGTGTTTTCAGGCCCCCAAAACGCAGTTGTTGTGTAAATGAACGGTCACAACTCATAGAAATGTTACCGGTTTTAGTTGAAAACGGTGTTGTGTAAACGCCCCCTTCATTTTTCTTAATTAAGCCCCCTCTCTGCCCCACTGTGAGTATGATGTAGGGGGGTTTGGGTAATTATCTGACCAATGAACACATTTTGGATAAGATACTGAATCTAAAAGCGCTGCCTCCACAACCATTCCTGCTCACTTTCTCCTCTAAAAAGATGGATCCGCCTGAGCCTGGTAATGGTAGATTGCTGGACGAAAATAGTTCATAATTTGAATTTTTTATTTCCCACAGAGCCCAACAATTTTCTCTGTCTTCCTCCGCTCACTGCTGGATGTAATAAGATGCTGGCATACCGTGTTGGCATGGGTTTCTCATTTCCTTTAAAGTATGCGAACAATGGCATATCGAGTTATTCGCCAGCACTCTTATTAACAACAATGCAATGCAAACAGAAGAGTGAGAATGTGAAGCTCAAGCACCCCGTCATTAAGTTCATTATGGATGCCAACATCATTTAAATTCAAGCAGGTATACTTACATCCACTGTCCTCAGTTCCTCTAGTCTAAAGCACTACAGGAGCGCGCTGGCCCTCCCCAGGGGACTGATGCCAGGGACGGCATGCATAAGTAATACCCTGTTTTCTGAATCTTCACACAGAACAATTACTCCTTCCAGGAGAGTTCTGTGTCATTAAAACTGAAATGTGTTTATTGTAAATACATTCAAATTCATCTTGCCTCTTGCCACTTAAACTGTCAGGTATAATTTTATGGTTACTGCAGAGCAAAAAAGGGGAAAAAGTACCAACATTCTTCATGGTTAAATAACGATACAGAGAGGCACTTCAATAATGAATATTTATTCATTAACATTAAAAAAGGTTTGAAATAAAGTTTGAGTTTTACATTTGGAACCACCAAATTAATTCAGTGAATTGTCATCAGTCTTAATGAGCCTTATGATAAATCATTCAAAACAGTCAAGGTGACCCTGCTGTGAATTAATAACAGACTGGAACCTGCAGTGAACCCCTACATGTGTTTGTGTAAGGAAACTAATACATAATTTCACTGTTGTTGCAGTCATAATTAGAAGCTAACCACCCTACTTCCCCAACCCCAAATTTTAATAAACGCTTAATATGATAATAACCTACAACTCAGGAGCACATGGGCTTCAGCATAGTCTGGTTCTCCATCTGTCTTTCTCACACATCCAGATAAACACACACACACACTCTCACACTCCTCTGTTCTATTTCCATATCAAACAGGGCTTGTTTTGCTCCAAACTTGCATGTTTACTTGCCTCCACTTGCAGGTGGTGTGTCAAGTCAGTCAGATGAAAATGAAGAGACGAGCAGTGTGTTTGTGTTCATGTGCGCAGGTAGGGGCTTATCTTAATATTCAGAAGTTTTGCTGTGCAAAAACAACATCAGAGTCAACTTGGTTACAACTCGGAGAACATGGATTAATCAAGATGGAGAGAGAAAAAAACTAAACATATGTACCTATAAACATTTAAAGGGATAGTACAGCACACAATTATAATTTTGTCAACAATTTATCACCCTCATCCACACCTGTATTACTTTTTTTGTGAATAACAAAAAAAAGTACATTGGAAAATATCTGTTAAATGTACTAGCGTTTGGGGTCTGTAAGAAGTCTCTTATGCTCAGTTGCTTATGCTCAAAAACACAGTAAAATACAGTAGGCTAACATTACATTTTAAAAATAACTGTTTTCTAATTTAATATATTTAGGGGTTCATGCACGTAGCGCTGAAACCCAATTGTAATTGTTAAAATTTCCAAGGATCAGCAAGGATCACCATAAGTCGTAGAGACTTGAAACTTTGAGGGCTGGTAGTACTTACACCGTCTACAACGTCACCAAGGCTCGCCCTGATAGGCCTGATGGGGGCGCTACTCTTATTGTCAATAATTATCAAAAAAGTTTCAATTTCGATTCACGGTCTCTAAGGCCCAGCAAAAAATTTCAAGTGGGAGGAGCCACTTTTACAAAAATGGCTCGTAAAAGAAATTAGATATTTTCACCAATCAAGTGCCACTTGGTGACGCTAAACATGAAAATGGCTATAACCACCCAACCATAGTCCGATTGACTGGAAAATTGGCTTGCAGTGTCTTTGTCCAAGGTGCCATAATTGTCTATGAGGACATTGGTGTATCTCAACAAAACATGGCCGCCATCGGCCAATGAAGTTTGAGCACTTATTAGACACGGTTTATGGAGGCTGATCGTAATGAAACTCGGTGGGCATGTTCGACTCATGGCCCAAGAGGTCTGTAAGAATTTTGAAAGAAAACGGCCACTAGATGGCGCTAACGAGTTTTACGCCTCAGTAATCACGTGGTGTTTAACTCATCTACTCAAGGGCTGAATCTGAAATCCCCCCCTATACCCTCAAATAGGGCGTTACTTGAGGGGACAGCCATTTGTAGTGGTGTCCGAAACCATAGTGGACGTTATTGAGTGCACTCATCCAATCCCACATTGCACTGCAATAACGAGTATACAACCAATGTACGTTCAACGGGTGTCCGAATTCACTCACTCGTTTTCTTTCACTCCTTCAAGTGAACACTATTAGTGGACTATAACGTAGGAAATAGTGAATGAGGGTTTAGGGGGCAATTTCGGATTCAGCCATTGTTAATAATTATTTAAAAAATAGAATTTTACCTTTTGAGTAGCTATAACAGGGTCATTTAGAAAATGGGCGTGGCAAAATATACTCAAAAGTCAATAAATCCTAAACGAAACCTCAAAACGAAAATAGGTGAACATATGCAACACATGATTCTAAAAAAGCATGCAGACTTTTATGGAGATCGGACCATATGTGGTAGCCTGGTTAAAACCAGACCATTCTCAGTTGTAACTGAGTTATGGTCTGGCAAAGCGTCATTGACAAATCATTTCCAGAGGGGCGTCACCAACGGACGTCGCGGATAGACCTAAAACCAATCAGAGCGATGAAGGAGATGACGTATGCAGAGCGGCGGAGAAACATCTCAGAGTGTTGTTCTTTGCTCGGTTTTCAACAAAAAGGAAACGTTCAAATGGCTTAAAACAGACGCGATAGCTGATTCGAACGAGTGCTGTGCGACGGCGGCATCCATCTTTGTAATGTAGGCTACAAAATCTGCTTCAAAATCCCAGCGCTGTCGTCATCGTGTAAAGCCCGCCCCAACGTTTCTGATTGGTGCCTCGATTTCGGCGGATTGGAAATGGGCTTGAATGAGCTCTTTGCCAGACTAACTTTCAGAGCAAATCTAAATTTGCCGGAAGTTGTCTGGGTTTTCCCAGGCTACATATGTGGCACTATAACTGTTAAAAAGCTTTAAAAACCATATATTTCCTAAGGTAAATTGCCTGTATTGGTTGTAAATGGTATTTTCCTTCTATGATTTAAGTGGTTACATGCTTGGTAAACAAAACATAATATCTTTTTACGCATGTGCTTAAAGGCCTTAAAACGCTTGAACCCTGATAATTGCTTCTCGCAGCTATATTTCAAAAAATGTAATTATTCCTGTGATGGCAAAGCTGAATTTTCAGCATCATTACTCCAGTCTTCAGTGTCACATGATCCTTCAGAAATCATTCTAATATGATTATTTGCTGCTCAAGAAACATAACTGATCAATATTTTTGTGGGTAAAATATAATTTTTTCATGAATCTTTGATGAATAGAAAGTTCAAAAGAGAATTGAATGCCTTGCATCATCTGAACTCTTCTCACAGTCATAGTTCACAGTTCGCATGTTTCTACTCGAGTGTTTCTGTTGACATTTGCAGATCTGATTTTAAAATACACTCCTTTGAAATTATGAGTTGTCATCACACATGTCCACAGAAGTGTTGCTTTACCGTGTGACCTAAAAGGGAAGAAGGGCCAAGAAGCACTTTAGAAGATATTTCATGATAGAATTACCAATGAATAACTAAAAAACTGATGCATGTACAGTCCAAACAAGCATGCTGGGACATTCAGCTCAAAACATCTGGTGATGAAGCTCTGACGTGTATGTGGTGGTAGTCAAACTGCTGACTATATTTCTAGGTAACAGTGGACTCTCTCCAAAGACCAGGCCTTACAACTCACCTTGGTAGTTTTGATTTTGTTCCCGGAGCTGCAGGACCAGCCGGTGAGGTCAGGCAATACTTTACACTCTTCACCATTTAAGCATGGCTCCATTTGACACCACCACTTCATCCGCACGATTGATGCTGAGAGGGAATTAAAAGAAAAGTGGGTGAAAAGCAGGAGCAACACGATCCTACCATCCTGTGATGGTAAAGCTGATTTTTCACCAATAATCCAGTCTTAAAGGGACACTGTGTAGGTTTTTAGGTATTTTATTATCTGAAATCAATATTTTTATTCTTAAATATGTCCTCAATGGTGTACAAATACCTCTGCAAATTATCTGACTTATCCTCGTAAATTAAGAATTTATTATCTTTATGTACATGGGACGGGTAGGTTCACGGAGGCTTCCATGTCGTTCCGCCATCTTGAAAAACTATAATAGCAGAGAGGGTCAAAAAGTACCAACCAAACGCGTTTCCACAACGCGTTTTCGTTCAGAGCCAGCGTCATGTAACTGAAAGCAGCAGAACCGGAGGAGCAGAGCTGAGAGGCGCTGGTCACTGCCCCGGCAAGTTTAAAAGGCTGCATTGCTTCTCTTCTCTGCCTTGGAAACTTTCAATTCTATCAAGATCGTCTCTTGTAGCTGCCGCGGGCATCTTTGTCGTCGTGGTATTGACTCTCGCTCTCCTCCTCTTCCTCGTCGTCCACCTCTACTAGACGACAGCGCCGGGTGATTCTGTCAGCAGTAAATAGGCTACTTTTAAAATAATGTAACTCACGTTTGAATGCCTTTTGTTTGTGATCCGATGTGGATTCTGATCACCATATAAGGTAGAAATATTTATACGCGAGTAAAAGACTATATTGCACGCTAACCATTAACGTTACCATAGTAAACAAAATAAACGCTTGAAGATACGCATAGTAAAAAAAACATAGTGAACGTTTGAAGAAATCAGACCAATCATAAAGGTTATCACAATAATGTTTTTATTTTATCTGTCAGATAGCCTACGTCTCGTCTCTTTATACCGGACTATCATAAAATAAAGCACATTTTTTTTCCCGGGAGCTTCCTCTGTTTCTCTGACTGAAAATATCTGTAACGTTAGCCTACTGGGAGTCGAGAGAGTGCTAAAGCTCCTCAGGTCGTATTATTGGTGGCATATATTTGTAGAAATTATCATTCTTTTTAAATGTGATATATGTCCTGTTACTACCAAATAAACAGAAACAGACGCGATTGAAGTAAGTGTGTCCTATTTCTTTTGTGAAACCTAACGGTAATTTATTTCTGTGTGACTAATGTGCAATTTTGACATACATTAATTCATGATCAATGTATCGCCTTTTATTGTAGACCTGGTAAAACATCGATGCTTGGGTTTTAAATAGTCAAGTAAACAACAAAAATGCCAGCAAACGGTCGCTTTTATCATATTTGTTTTGCAATGCTGTTTCCATTTCTTTCTGATTAGTTTTCTGATAACACGGGCGTGTTTTATTGAAGCACCGCGGAGCTTCTGGCCTGACAGTGGAAACGTTCTTCTGATCCACTGCCTCTCTGTCCTCTCCCTCTACTGTTGAATCATCTGATGATGATGATGATGATGATGATATCTAATCTAACAATGCACGTACTTAAGAAAATATAACGAATAAATAAGCATAAATACTAATTACAATGGTTCATGTTTTTCACAGTCAGTAATTCATACTGTAAAGTTGCAGTTTGTTTGAAATAACAAACCTGTTCACCCAAAGGAAAACTCGACGAAGTGCTATTAGAAGACGTCCTGTCAATAGCTTTTTGGTACATAACGGCTACCGTAGATGCAATACACATTTGAAAAAGCGAGGCGCTGGAGAGCACAATTCGTTTGAATGCAAAATACAATTTCACCGCTAGATGGGAGTAATTCCTACACAATGTCCCTTTAAGTGTCTTATGATCCTTCAGAAATCATTCTAATATGATGATTTGATGCTCAAGAAAAATTTCTAATTATTATCAATATTGAAAACAGTTGTGCTGCTTATTTTTGTGGAAACTATGACACATTCTTTTTCAGGATTCTTTGATTAATTTAATGCAGAACAATTGCTGGATAATGTACAGTCAGCTGGTCATTATCACAAAATAAATCCTGACAGGGCGATCAAAACTCACTGAGTGGTTTTGTTTCATACAGCAGGGGTTTATTTTGTGATAATTACCAGCTGACTTCATTATCCTGCTTATTAAATGCCTACTTTCCAAGTAAATAAATATAACAAGGACATAAAATACTAATTTGAGTTGAAATTATTTCATTATGTGAGAAGAAAGAGACTGCTGAGTGATAAGAGCGACATAAAATTCAAATGTTGTTTTGTTTTTTTGCCAGAGACAGCGGTCAATGGTCAAAATGTTTTCCACAACAGACAGAATCAAGTATTTCAGAGATCAGTGTAGTAAGAATGAATAAAATCACAAATAACTGAAATGAATTGACAACAAATTGTGAAATATTGAGGTCTGTTAAATCTTCCCAGAGGCATAAAAATGACCATGATGATAACACACCCACATAAGCTCACTGCCCACCTCTCAGTACACATAAACCCACTCAAACCCACACAGAGACAAACCTGCATGCTGAAACTACACAGAAAGACACAAGCTAAGGCTGATTAATGCTCCATGCTGACAAAACTGCCCTGCTGAGGGGGGGGAAATGAAACAGCATATGTCGTGTTTTGGACGTGGTCACGGCATGGCTCTCTGATGTGCTGGCTTATTAACAATCTTAACCTGCGAGACTTGCGTTGTCAACCAGCTTAATCAGAAAGACAATTTTTGTCTGAAAATTCATGTTGGTCTTTTCTGCAGGATATTCAGGGAGAGATCCATACATTCTCAACAGCTTATTTTGAAGAATTAAAATGGTAATATCCTGCGTAACACAATACATGTGCACCCGAGGCACCAGGATATAGTAATGCTATTGTATGAGAAAATGTATGAAAGTGAATGTGGTATTACATCTGGATTTTCCTTTCAAAACTATTTTCTTGACATTCTATCTAAGAATGAATTATGATGGCTCTGAATCAAATTCTGCATGATTCTGCATTATTATTTAGACTAGAGGAGTTTTTCTGGAGAACAAGCTCAAGTCAAGTCATCCTCATTTATATAGCGCTTTTAACAATGTGGCCTATATATATGTATGTAGATGTAGATCATTTATTGGTTCGAAAATTAATTATTCATTTATTGTATCAGCCAGAATTTCAATATTGGTGCATGCCTAAAATAAATAAATAAATAAACAAATAAAGTTTTCCAGCAGAAAACTTAAAACAGAAATACCTACAGCAAGAAACTTGGTGCGGCAGTAAATCCCTCCAAAATATCTGCTGATTGAAGAGTCAACAAACTGGCAGAGCAGGATTAGATTCACAGCTCGAAGCCTAAATCTAAAGGAGAGTGACAGCTTGAGAAAGCCAATGTTGCTGGAGTTTTAAATCAAAAGCAGCCCTGAAGTCCAACCTGTTCCTGAAACTAAATGCAACAGGAGTTTGCAAACTATCACTGCGTCGTCTTATGCTGTCATACCAAGTCATTTTTAGTTTGTTTTGACCAATATGACAGTGATCATGGACTGTACTGACACCTATCGGTGTAGATGCAGCATCATCACACATAATAATACAGAGAGCTGTCACTGATGCAGTTAGCCATGATTCATTTTTTCTTAAACCTGCAGTAATTTGAGGTTAATGAGATACAGACATACCATCTACACATGAAGGTTGGGTGTGGGTAGTTCCAGCAACCTGTCCAGCGAGACAGGAACACTTGACCGTCTGAGACCTTTCCTCTATTTTATTCTTATTACAGCACCGATGAGCCGCCACCACTTCACAGGTACCCGGCTTTACTTCAGACCGACCTTAAATTGATAGAAAGACAGTTAGATGTCGGAAGGCTTTATTACATGCAGAATATTCGTCATATGTGCGTACAGCGTACACACAGCTTCACATTTTGTGAAAACAGAGGCACAGATAACTTTATTTCTAATGTCCTGGCGCCCTCACATGGACAAGCAGCACAGAAATAATTATTAAAACGTGTGTGTTTGTGTGTGTGTGTGTGTGTGTGTGTGTGCGTGCGTGTGTGTGTGTGTGTGTGTGTGTGTGTGTGTGTGTGTTTCTTGTGACATCTTGCCACAGGGTATA
Organism: Rhinichthys klamathensis goyatoka; assembly: GCF_029890125.1. NCBI lineage: Eukaryota > Metazoa > Chordata > Actinopteri > Cypriniformes > Leuciscidae > Rhinichthys > Rhinichthys klamathensis. Next base: position 839,262 of record NW_026606585.1, read on the forward strand.
TATAATTAACTTAAACTAAAACTATTAAAAACATTTCTGTTAATTGAAATAAAGCTGAAATCAAATATAAATATTAGTTGAAAAAAATTTTGAAAAAAAATGTTGCCTTAGCAACAAACTGAAACAAATTTAAATAAAAATAAATTCAACCAAAATAGATTATTAATATAAAAAATCAGTTCATCAATATAAAATCAATAAAAAACTGACAAAAGCTTCTTTTTTAAAAATGTAAATAAAATTATAAATCTATATAAACTAAAATAACAGTTTGAAATAGGCTATGTATATGCATGTCAAACATTATATTATTTATATTATATTTTATCATATTATTTGACTTTATATGGATGCAAATATATACTTAAAGCTATACCAGCCACCTCGTGACCTTTTAGATTCACTATGTTCATGACTGAATGAGTTATAACTAGGTGGCAAATGGTTGTTTAGCTGTTATTAGCAGTGGTCTGACTGTGCTCCCAGTGGGGCTATATAAGTGTGTGTCCAGTGTGTGTAATGAGACCTAAGGGGGACAAAAAAAAAAAAAGGGAGAGATGTTGCACTAGTTGGCTTAGCTTACCGGTTTGGCCTCGAGAGCTTTGGTTGCTGCTGGACACTGACTGTGAGCACAGGAGCCACACACACACAAGCAGAAGAGCCCTTGGGTTCTGCCTTACTTTATTCCTGTAGATAAGCTTCACACAGATTTCTGTTTTGCAGGACATGCTTGCATTTTCCTATGATAAAAAAGGAGTGTATTTTGTCTTGATCATTATTTCAATAAATATTTATTTCTGTACATGCATTTCTATAGCACATTTAAAAACAACATAATGTGACCAAAGTTTAAAGCAAAAACACAGGTAAAATAACAAGAAATATTATGACACTTTGTGTGACTTATTAACTATTTTCTTTGCTCTGCCTCAAAAGTCAAATAGCTAAATCTTAAGAAAGAAAGAGGATAGTACGACTACAACACTTCACTTCTGAGGTTAAGTATCATCACAGTCATCTTCAGCAACGCCTAGAAAGAAAGAAATTGTAAGGGGAATAATTTACTGTTGGCGATCAGTGCCGGTATTACTGTCAAGTCCCTGGGTTAATCTGATCTTCCATCTCCCGATCTGCAACTCTGCCAAAGTGTCTTTCAACACAAGTGCTCATAGTACCTGACTATGGAAAACTGCTCCCTGGTGCTTTTCTAGGTCTCCCTGGGAATAGAACCACAAAAATGTAGTCAGGATAACATTAATAATATTCAGGATTTTCTCACATTTTTAAAGCTCAGTAGCAACTTCACAATAAACTGCAAATCTGTCCAGATCCACTTACGAGCTTATCATATGCAACTGACATGATGTTTTTTATTTTAAAAAAAGGATACAAATGAAAGGGCTTATTTGTTAAAGTTAAAGTTTTTTTTTTATCGAAAGTTAAAAATAAAATAAAAAAATACACAGGTTATAACCGAGAAAGACCATTATAAACGAATTCATAGTACTGGAAAAAAAATGTAGGCTATACACTGCTATTACTTAAATAGCCTATATAACTGGTGACTCTTAAACAGACATAATGATAAATTAGACAGATTGGCTGATTTGTGAATCTCATAGTTGCGTCATGTTGCTATTTCTGTTCTATCTTTTATGGCTAGTATATGGAGACGGGATTAAAAAAAAAAAAAAAAAAGCTAATGCGATAACGTTACGTGTGTGCATTTACTAAGTGGTCGACATCGATAACTTTTTTCATCCTTGTACTATGCGCGGACGTACAAAACGGAGCCACGCGGCGTTTACGTTACTCATAATTTTCACGGACACATAAAAATTACAATGTTTGAGCATCATTTTGTAAACGAATGAAAAAATGAGTTGCCTTACCTGCATTTCCTCAGGAAAACAATGTCCACCCGATTCATGTACTCGTTCAGTGCTGGTTTATGAAAGTCCTCAGGAAGACGCTCCCCGCATCAGTATCAAACTTAATCAAGAGACCATCTGTTCACATTCAGATCTTTTCTATTACTACTCTAAAGGCGATTACTCGTGTTAGTAACGCGGGGGACAAGGATCTTTATTTAATAGCTCGCCTTAAGCTCATGACAGTTTCAGGAAGATATTTTATTATATACTTTTTTTCATTTGATCATTTACATATTCATGTTCATTGATAACAACACCAATAAAAATGATTAAACTTTCAATAAAAAGCCAATAAAAGGATTCAGAAATGTTTTAAAATTCGGTGTTTTGTTTTATTTTGGTGTTAATAAATGTATTTATTTAGCTGAACTTGGAATTTGGGCTTTTTCTAAATTTGACATTTTGTAAATACAACTTGCATGATCAACTACAAACAAAAGACTGTACAGACCTAATAAAGAAAAAAGAGAGTCGCTACTAATTGAATGAAGATGACAAGCTTTAATTGAATCAGCTTCAGAGTCAACATCAGCATCTGTCTTGTCTCTATCTTTATAAATCACACCTGTCGTCCATCACCATGTTCAGTGCCTTCCAGTGACCCTCACCAGCCTTAGTGTCTTGCGGTTACCATTACCGGCCCCAGTGCTGTGCAGTGACCCACACCACACCCAATGTCTTTGACCCTCACCAGCACTAGTGTCTTGGGGTAAACTTCACTGGCTCCAGTGCTGTGCTGTGCAGTGACCCTGGTCACCGGAAGACATGGGGGTCGGTGAGAGTCACTGCACAGTCCCATGGGACCGGCGAAGGTAACCGCAAGACATAAGGCTGGTGAGGGTCACCGAAAGACATTGGGTGCGGTAAGGGACACCGCACAGCAGAGGCCTCAGTGCTGTGCAGTGACCCTCACCCCCCTCCAATGTCTTCCGGTGACCCGCACCAGCCCTGGTGTCTTGCAGCTACCTTTACCGGTCCCAGTGCTGTGTGATGACCCTCACCGACCCCAGTGTCTTGAGGTGACCCTCACCACCCCCAATGTCTTTCAGGAACCCACACCGGCCCCAGTGCTGTGTGATGACCCTCACCGACCCCAGTGTCTTCTGGTGACCCTCATTGGCCCCAATGTTTTACAGTGACGCACCAGCCCTGGTGTCTTGCAGCTACCTTTACCGGTCCCAGTGCTGTGTGATGACCCTCACCGACCCCAGTGTCTTGAGGTGACCCTCACCACCCCCAATGTCTTTCAGGAACCCACACCGGCCCCAGTGCTGTGTGATGACCCTCACCGACCCCAGTGTCTTCTGGTGACCCTCATTGGCCCCAATGTTTTACAGTGACGCACCAGCCCTGGTGTCTTGCAGCTACCTTTACCGGTCCCAGTGCTGTGTGATGACCCTCACTGACCCCAGTGTCTTGAGGTGACCCTCATCAGCCCTAGTGTCTTTCAGGAACCCACACAGGCCCCAGTGCTGTGTGATGACCCTCACCGACCCCAGTGTCTTCTGGTGACCCTCATCAGCCCTAGTGTCTTGAGGTGACCCTCACCGCCCCCAGTGTCTTTCAGGAACCCACACCGGCCCCAGTGCTGTGTTATGACCCTCATCGACCCCAGTGTCTTCTGGTGACCCTCATCAGCCCTAGTGTCTTGAGGTGACCCTCACCGCCCCCAATGTCTTTCAGGAACCCACACCGGCCCCAGTGCTGTGTTATGACCCTCATCGACCCCAGTGTCTTCTGGTGACCCTCATTGGCCCCAATGTTTTACGGTGACGCACACCAGCCCTAGTGTCTGAGGGTGAAGCTCACCAGCCTCAGTGTCTCGCATTGAGGGTCACCTGCCTCAGTGCCTTACAGTGCCGGCCCCAGTATCTTGCATTGAGGGTCACCAGCCCCATTGTCTTCTGGTGATCCTCACTGGCCTCTTTGTCTTCCAGTGACCCTCACAGAGTCCAGTATCTTGCAGTCGGGGTCACCGGCCCCATTGTCTTCTACTCACATATGTCTAGGCCTCCATTTCTGCAGAGGCATCTTCAATCTCGATTGTGTTACTGTGTGGTGAAGTAATGAAAAAGTAAGAAAACAGATCATGTTTGTTCACTCAACACATTCATTACCTGTATAACTAAATCTAATCTTAACTTATTCGCATCTAACACAGTAAAACTTCATATGGGCACACGCAGGGCAACAACCAGATCAGTCTTAAGATAAAGATAAAAATATAAAGATCCTGCTGCATACCTGCCAAAGCATGAGAAAAACTTTCTCCCAAAACTGCTTAATCTTCTTCTCAGTCGCCCAAGTCGCCCAATTTTAGGTAGCTTTGATCTGGAAAATACACAGAACAAGCATGAAGATGGACTGACAAGCACTCTACAATAAATGGTTCTAAATAAACCCATAATGACCAGAATCATGTGTATGTGTGCATGTTTGTGGGTGTATGTGATCTGTGCATGCATTTGATCATCAACTGTTTGCCAACAACACAGGTCTGCATGTGTGTGTGAGTGTGTGTTCAGCATATGTACCTCATTTCTGTGAGTGGCAGCTGTTTGACACACTCTTCGTCAGTCCAGTCCCCTGCCTCCTCAAACACACAAACACATGTCTAAGCATTTTCAATCTCTCATACATATACAAAACTAAAGAATTAGCCTATCTATTATCATTTTCACTCTTAAGCACTAGCAAATGACTAATAATTTAATTGAATTATTTATATAATAACAGATTCAATTCATAAACCCAGTCACATAGATGCCACCATCATTTGAAACATAAACTTATAACACAGTATAAACTCACTGCTGTGTTGCCGGTGGATGCATGAGGGTACATGTTCGGCAGCAAATGTTTCAGGTTGTTCAGCAGGTGCTCTGTCAAAGTGTTACACAGCCCCTGTTCCTCAATCATGGTGGGGCCGAGAGGAACGCTGCACACACAGATAACAAACGTGTCACATCACTATACACCAGACACCCATCTTCCTTTTATGATTGACAGCTCCATCAGACTGGTCTCTGTGTCTCATAAGATCCTGAAAACTTGTGCATGTAATTCTAGAAACCTCAGTCCTTGAGTTACATGATGTGCTTTGGACTGGAGTACAGACTATATCAGCTGAATACACACACATAAACACTTACTGAAAGATGGTGGGTCCAAAAACTATTGACAAGTTCTTGGATGTCATAAGATTTAGATGATTCTTAGCAGCCACACGGGACAGGAAGTACAACAGGTAGCAGAGGACGTTAAAATGTTCCTCCGGAAGACTGTTCAGGATCATCCTCACAGCCTGATTCAGTTCTTCCTCTTTCGAATCTGCAAGAAACAATGAAGAAGATTCAATCAGATTTGATGAATCAATCTTGTTGTGCAGCAAGTACCCAAAATGTTCACTCCTCACGACCGCAGGTTCACCTACCCCTGAACACCTTCAGCAGTTGTGTCCTGTGTGACTCTGGAATAAGTCTACCAGGCAACTCCCTGAGGAAAAGTTTCAACAAGGAGGCAAGAGTAGGAATATCCCCACTGTCAAACTCCGGAAAGCTTCCTTGATCAAAACCTTTCCTTAATTCCTGGCAGAGTTTCACTTTCCCGCTAACCCGGAACAGGCCGCTCTCACTGAGACCTAAACACAAACACACATTTTACAAAAACACACAATCTCAGCATACATGGACACTGAGAAACACTGGCAAACACACTCACCATGCTTCTCCACAAACTCCACTATGTGCATGAGCACTAGAGGAAGACCCTGCCTCATCTGTCCACTCTTCCTCAGGCCGATCAGAGGCACACCAAACACAGCCTTCTGTGTTTCCACCTGCACACAAGTTCAGAAAAAAAAAAAACGCAAAATCAAGACGGTTTACTAGGAAATGTAGGCTACTGTACAGGGCAAAGTGCATGAGAAAATAACTTTAAAATGCGCACTTTTTAGACAGCTTCCTAAAGGATGTATAGTCAGGAAATATCACATTTACAATAGCATTTCTTCATGTGGGCTACACTTACACCAATTTACGGGATGTTGTTTGTTAATTTCAACACTTGACATTTAAAACAAGACTGAAAAAAATAAGAAAGCTGATTTTAACACAAATATATGAAGTTCTTTAGTGGAAGTTAATCTTTGTCCAATTGTTAGTATTAGTCTGCTGTGTGCATATCGCATACTTACACACACTGATAAAAGTCCGATCACCCCCATTTCACTGAAAGGATTTCAGTCGACGAGCTGTCAACCAATCCGAGAGTCCGAAGCCGTATGGAATTATTTTTGTGCCAATAAAAATGAACGTAACTTTTCAAGAAATCAATGAAAATATAAATTGAAACTGAATAAAATATCTTTGAAACTGAAAAAGAATAAATCGCGGGCACATTTTTTTACTTCGTTCTTAATACACTGCATGTTTTGCTAACTATTTCTCATATTTCTTTCGCTGATCTGAACTTACAAATGCGCTTCCAGAGTTTTCAGTTACGCTTCTGAAGTTTTCGTTTACGCTCCCTGAGTTTTCGTTCGCAGTTCTGACACATATCTCTCGTGGGGGCGGGGCTAGTAGCAGTGTGTTCTCATTGGCTACTGAGTTTTTGATTGACAACACCTTCTTGACCTATAAGTGAAGACGTCAGTGTTGTGTTTACATGTGTGGATGTGAGTGTCTTTAAGCGCAGGTTTCTATTTAATTTTACTGATATTAAGTTATGTTTGTTTTTGAATTTTATCTGTATTTACCTGCTGCTGCAACTACTTTGTCGACAGAAGCTTTTAGGAGCGCAAGAGATCTATTCAGTCTATTCAGGTGTAATTGTACATTAAAATAGGCCTACTGTATATAATACTGAAAATATTGTAGTGTCCAATGTTTTCGGAGGATATTTGTTTATTCCTGATGATTCTTTTGCATGTTAGGCTCTGATTAGGTTGATCTGTTACAATTTAAAAATAATACTAGCATAGTGTGTGAATGTGATATATTCAGCAGTCAAGAAGAAAGTTTCACTTCAACCAGGTAATCAAGGTTGGCAACCATGGCCATCACATTACACATTGTTAGCATATGCATTTACACCATCAACATTAATGATCACTTACATAAGAGGAATTTAAACAATATGAAAATTTCAACCGTGGCCTGCTGTCAAATGATACAGACCTCAAAGGGCATTTCATTACATATGTCACACAAAGAATGTTTTTTTATCATGCTGATAATTTTATTTAGTTATTCAATTTAGTTAATATTATCTTCTAACATTTAAAATTGTAAATTTAAAATTTAAATTTTAACAATCATCAATAGTTTCAATTGTGACTTATACAACCAGGACAGCATGAGGGTGAGTAAAATAAGTGAGAATTGTATTTTTGGGTGAACTATCCCCTTAACATTCATATGCTGTTGGTATGCTAATCCATGATCAGCATAAACTAATATGAATAAAGTGCAACCTCTTGTGTACTTGTGAACTGTGTTTGTTTTGATCTAGAGGAAATTAAAATATTTGCTATTTTATAAAAACAAAATAAATCAGGTGTCTGAAGATCAAGATCCCAGTCATTCAAATGTGATGTGTCTGAACAAAGTAAGATTATTGTCTGGTGTGGACAGTGGATCTCTGGTACTATCACTCCATCCTCTGTGTCAGCATCAGAATTTTGTTTATGGAAAAGTTGCTCAACTCCCTGGAAAATGAGAAAGGAAACATATTATAATCTAACAATACAAACTGATTTGAACTCCCACATACAGTAACAAGTTGAAATATTAAAATATTTCAAACAAATTATATAAATGTTATGGCTGTGTATTCCCTAGTTGCTGGATGTTTTCAGTCATAATTGTTTGCATGTATTAGGATTTGAATTTGGACATATTTATTATTAAAGAGTATTAAAGATTAAACATTTTTCTCAGAAATGTTAATTTGAAGTGAAGATTTTTGCATTATTATTAGTCAAATATGGACACAGAAAAAGCATTTTGTTACTCATACTAGCTACATATAATAGCTTTATCAGTCATCTTTATCACACAAAAGTAATCAGAATAAATATTGTGACCAGGGTGATATTTCAAAATAATTGTGTGTTTACATATCATGAACAGAGACGTGGTCTGAGTTCAAAAACTCTGCATCGCAAATTAATCAGCAATCGAGAAATTCAGGTTTAAATGGCTTGCATTGACGCTTTTTCAACCTAGAGGTCCACTTGGAGTTTTACGGATGGGCGGGACTTACCAGTTCTATTGGCATGGTAAAAAAAGGCTTTACATTGCCAAAGTTGAATCAGGCAGTGATTGACAGCGCTCTGATCCAATGGCATCGGTCATTGTCTGATACAGTACTTTTTGTACTGTAGGCTACTACACAGTACAGATACTGTACTCTAGCCCAATGTTGTTTGGGGTGGCTGGGGGGAAAAATCTAATCGAAGCAACTATGATCTAATAATCAGAGACATAATCGTATGTAGATAAACAAGTCATGTAATGATTGGGCTAACAGTTGAATCAAGACAAAACTGTATAATGTTATAATGTCACTGAGCTCTAAAATGCCTCACCACCTGAAAAAGCAATTACTGTATTATAAATAGTATTAGTAGGCCTATTGTATAAAAAAAAACTAAAAAAAGACTTACCACGAGTATCCAGTATCCTGATAGTGACGATGACTAATGATAATGATATCATTCGTCTGTAGGCTACTATTCCTTCTATAAGAAATCATCTCAACAATATAGTGTAGCCTACCAGCAAATAAATACAGATACAAACTTAATATCAGTAAAATGAAATAGAAACCTGCGCTTACAGACGCTCACATTCAAACATGTAAACACAACACTAACGTCTTCACTTATAGGCCAAGAAGGTGCTGTCAATCAAAAACTCAGTAGCCAATGGGAACACACTGCTACTAGCCCCGCCCCCACGAGAGATATGTGTCAGAACTGCGAACGAAAACTCAGGGAGCGTAAACGAAAACTTCAGAAGCGTAACTGAAAACTCTGGAAGCGCATTTGTAAGTTCAGATCAGCGAAAGAAATATGAGAAATAGTTAGCAAAACATGCAGTGTACTAAAAACGAAGTCAATAAATTTGCCAGCGAGTTATTCTTTTTCAGTTTCAAAGATATTTTATTCAGTTTCAATTTATATTTTCATTGATTTCTTGAAAAGTTACGTTCATTTTTATTGGCACAAAAATAATTCCATAAAGCCGTGAGTCAATACCAGAAAATGGGTCAAAAACGGGAATCCAAAACAGTCACAAATCGCGTCAAAAACAGAAGGGAGTCAAAAACCGAGAGTCAAAATGTGTCGCGAATCCAAAGCCGATAGTCAAAGTCCGAAAGAGAGTCAAAAACCGAAAATCAATAACCAAATAAATTCAATAACTGTAGAAACTCGCCAACCGCAACAAAAGCATAAACCGCAAATATCGCCAAAAACACCCAACAGAGATTTCTACTAAAGAATGTTCATTATGACCTGCTGCAGCGCTCACGTCATAAGTGCGCTCTATTGAGCATTGCATCTGCTGAGCAGTCTAGTTGTGTTAATTACCATCAACAAACCATTAGTGCATACAGTAACATTTAAATGACAGAAATGTAAAAAATATTTTACAATATTTAAACACAAACAATTAGGTTTTTACTTAATTAGGTTTTTAATAAACTAAATTTGTATTTTTTTTGTCCAGAAAGCTTATTTTATTTCATTTTGATAATATTTTTTTTCTTCTTCTTTTTAATTTAATTAAATTGTTTTTACCTTTAAATTACTAGATTTGATCAATAAATAATGCAAACACCAAAGTTTATTGTGACAGTCACTAAATATGTAGGTCTCTCTGTGAAGTCGTGAGGCCAGCAGACAGATTTACAAATACAAACTTCAAATGTCAAAACAATGACAAAGATGGAGGCAAAATGTGTATGATTCACCATTTTACATTATTATTATTATTTTTTTACCAATTTTAAAAACTGCTGGGGGAAAAAAACGTGGGAAAATTACAATTCAACAATTTGATTAAAGGGAGTAAAATTCCTCTCAGGTCAAATCCATACGAGGAATGACTGCTTTTTTGGATGCAACAGCAGATTAATTTAACCACGCCTTAAAGAAAAGCAGTAACATCTTAGAATAACAGTCTATCAGAAAGTGCTCTTGTGGTTTCTCTGATACATCAGTCCAGTCTTTACCTTAAGTGAGTCTGTAGGTGACACCAGTGATATTAAAGCAACACCAAGTAACTTTTCCTCTGCGGTCGCCCTACAGGTTGGAAGCGGACTTGTCCATTACTGCTCTCTGTTTATCCAGCACAGGCTTTGGAATCATGATGACAATTCAAAAGCTACCCGGCTGCTAGGTATCTTACATGTAGTTGAAGTCTACTGTCGAGTACGCTCCACCTATCGGCAATTGTAACGCTTGCCGTAAAGCAAGTCAAATTTGTAGTTTTCTTATGTCTCATTCGGACTACAGAAACGCGACCCGATCTGGCAATCTTACATAGCGTGGATCTATCAGATAAAGGACCACAAAGTGGTGGCATAAGTGCATTTCACCATGTCACGACTTGATGAACCACTGAAACGATTTTGAAAACATTATTTTAAGGTAAAAAATCTTACTTAGTGTTGCTTTAAACTCAGCTGCTCTTTCTAAAGACTTTCTAAAGGCACAAAGTATATAGGGGATACCAGACGTCCTTCTCTTGTCCCCAACTAGAGCTGACCACAGAAATAAAAAAAGGCAAGACAAAAAAGGCACCGCAACTACACTGATCACATAAAGAACTTAACCTAGACGAAAGCACTATTATCTTCAATTATCAAAAAATACTCCATTATCGGGTTCAAGGTAGTCGCATAATTCCAACACGCATCTTAATTATACCATGTGGGTGAAAGTACTGCAATAAAAAACGAACCAATTGCACATACAAAGCCCATATTTTCTGCTCAATATGAGCCTAAACTGCAAAATAATAAGCCTAAGAAGAGGAGTAACATTTTCAAAAGCACAAATATAAGATAATATTTGAAAAGGTAAAAACATTGTAATTAATGGAAATTAAATGGAAATTCATTTAAACACATATTAATTTATTTTGTTTTATTTTTGTAATGTTTTTAACGTGTAAAGTCATAATTTTGTTACAATATAATAGTGCTTTTATCTATTTGCAAATTTACTATTTTCATAATGTGGTATTTGGTGAACTGTATTAAAACAAGTAAGAGTTTTAATACAGGCTTCATACTAATTATTAATTATTATAATAGTATAATAATAATTAATCATATTTTTTTACAAAAATGTCTTGTCCCCTTTTTTCATTTTTTCATAGATAATAACAAGTGATATTTCAATGCCATTTTGACCCCTAAACTAGGAAACGTCCCCGGTTTCCATTTCAGAAATCTTCATAAAATGGCTGCCAACAAACTCAAATATCTGTTTCAAAATGCACACAGTCATACCTAGAGAGAAACTGCCAATGGAGGTTGGAGACATCAATCATGTCCATATCCACAACATGAATGTGAAAAAAGCCTGACAGAGCCTTAAAAAAAATAGTAATATGATCAAGTTATTACTTGAACACAAAAAAGGGACTGGATTAAAAACATAGATAGAAACCTTACCAGGTTCTTCAGTAGTTCGCAGCCAAGACCCCCAGCTCCAATTACCATGATTTTGCATGTTTCTAACAGAAAATGGAGTGGTTTTTTTTTTGGTTTTTTTACATCTAAATATTACAAAAAAACAAGAGTAAAAAAAATGAAATGAATTATTACTAAATAAAGAATATAAAGTATTAAAAAAAATAAGCAAAAAGTTTTTTCCCTCACCTCGTCCCTAGGCTCAAAGTCTGGGTGTGTGAAAGGGGCCGATCTCTCCAGAAACTTCTGCACATGACTCCAGCGACCATCCCAAAAACCAATGCTGCAAACTTCAACTGCCATGCTACAAATAAAACAAACAAAATATACTTAAAGTGCACGTGATGAAAATAATGCAAACCAATAGCGTTACCAACATTAAATAATCCAAATTGATGATTTATTAAACCTTAATTTTTGCAATGAGAATAAAGTCGCAAGCATTTGAGCCACTTTATTATAATTGTGATGTGGATGCATTAAAACGCAAAGGTATTATATTGAATATTGACGATACAATACTCTTTAACTTAAAGTCTGCATGAAACTGAAGCTGCTATAGTGTTTTCTTCTCTAGTGTGACATATATCTGAACGAAACAGCTTTTTGAATTGGGAATTGATTGGATTGTTGACATTTGCTATTGCCGTTTGTCAATCTTTGTCAATTTTAATTTCATGGTGACTTTAAAAAGCATGACTTGTACCACATGCCTGCATAATACACAGTAAACAAACAACGTAAAAACACTTTTGCCGGAATAAACTTCCTTCGCTTCGTTTATTAGTCAGGTCCAGGGTGAATTTTGACAGTCCCTATGCTGAGCAATCCTCAAACCTGCACCCAGCTCTTATTTCATCACTAACTTCTCAGTCAGTGCCATTATTCTTTTTCTTTTCTTCCCCCTAAAAAGAGGGAATAAGAGAAGGTTCGAACAAGCTTGCATACGATCACATACCTGTGTAATAATGTTGTAATAAGTCCATCTGTGCTCATTGTTTATTCAGCACTTACGGCTCTTTTCAACCGGCATACTTTCACCCAGCCTGCTTTGCGGCGGTCCATCTGTCAGAGTTAAAGTTGAAATGCTCATCTTTTCCATTATTATGACTAGAACTATCACAACTTGGAGGCCCGTAACCCACTTTAAACGCCATTTAATTTGATTGACTTTTTATTTTTCCTTTGAAGAACAGTTAAGAACAGTAGTTTATACAGATTGGCATTAAATGTACTACTGGTCATCCGAATAAGATAACAGGGAAAAGTAAGAATACAATATGTTTACAGAATAGATAAATACTACCATTATCCTGGTGTTTTTCCGTAATAGGTCCAAATCTCTGCAATAGTCTCCAATTGAGGTCAGCTTCATCAATTGTCACTTCATCATAAAACTAATTTTTATTCTTTAGCTTTTGCATAGCTTTTCATTTATTTTATTTCTCTCTCTCTTTCTATGTTGTATGTTGGCTAATATTGGTTTAAAGAATGTCCTTGGTGTAAAGCACTTTTGTTTGTAAAGGTGCTAAATTTGTTTGAATTTTATTTGAGGGCCCCTCGGTGCAGCCAATTGGCTATTGTCAATGCTTGATTATTCGCACACTATAAATCTAACACACCCATTATGAATTTTATTAGTTGTAGTAGCTGTGTTGCTTACATCATATCAATGAATGTCTAGAGTCATTGATATGTAACAAGATAACATAATAATAAATGTATTAACATTAAAGGGATAGTTCACAAAAAAAAAAAATCTTTCATCATTTACTCACTCTCAACTTGTTTTAAACCCGAATGAGTTTCTTTCTTCTGTTGAACAAAAGTTATATTGAAGAATGTGGGTAACCAAACAATTGCTGGTCCCCATTGACTTACATAGTATATTTTTTCCTACTATAAAAGTTAAAGAGAAATTAGCAAATGTTTGGTTACCCAATAATACACATCTTCAAAATATCTTCTTTCGTGTTGAGCACAAGAAATTGATTAATACAGGTTTGGAACAACATGCGAGTGAGTAAATAATGACAGCATTTTCATTTGTGGGTGAACTAACCCTTTAATTAAGGACAAGGGGCAGCATTTTTACTATAAGGCTGCTGTCACTTTAAGACCTGCACGCATCTATCATGCAGACACGCAACTACCGGTAATTACTTTCACTTTAGACATAGCCAACTGTGTTTATGTACCTTGTGTGCATTTGGCAGTATTAGCTCAATGTACCGTGAGTGTTAACTCTACCACTGCGGTAACGTGTGATGTGAATGTATCCAGATTCGAGTTGTCGAGTTGTAACGTTACCGTATTTGGACGGAGGCACCAGAACTGCAAAGGAAAAAATGTTACCACAATACTACAATATTTCTTCAAAAGCAGATCGTGGAGACATTTTAATCGTCCACGAGCAAAAATTATGATATCGCACACGCATACTACCTAAGCTATGTTAATTAACTAGCTAGCCAGCTAACGCTAGCTGGCAACATAGCCTAGATGAGTTTACATGAAATTTCTAAACATACCTTTATCTTGCCGTTTTTTCTCTTCCTCGGTTTTCTTCTTTTGTTCTTTTCTCTGCACCAGAGGAATATGTCCTTTTTTTGTGACATTTATGACAGTTTTGCTGCAATGCTGCTGGCTCTTCTATCCACTTTAATAATCCAAATCATTCAGTCTGACTGTGCTTGCAATACATCCTGCAACAGGCCGTTAACATAATATTGTAACAATAATATTTTTGTATTATTTTGCGGGTTTTTTATATTTAATATTGTGTTTTTGTCATTACCATTATTAATTGACATAATATATCACAAAAAATAATAATACAAATAAAAATCAAGCTGTTATATCATGTGCTCTTGGGGGCCCCCTGGTGGGGGAGTAATTAATGACAGAATTTTCATTTTTGGGTGAACTAACTAACCCTTTAATTAGGCTACATTAAACCATTAAAACTATATAACAAATTTTTACAATGTATACGTAACAATGTTTTACAAAATAACTGATAGTTCAATATAAAATACACTCCTCTAAGGAAACCCTTATATCCAGATAATTATTGAACTCTGATGTATTACATCTTATGATTATTGTATTTTGTGAGTTATATGAAAGATTACATTTGATTTTAATTGTAAGTTTGATTGTCTGATGGAGTGATGGTAGATTAATCTTTAAGGGATGCAATCCCAGAAACATCTCAAACTCAAACAACTCAAAATAACATAATTGCTTACACAATAAGACACAGTCTCCTATACATCTGTTTATCTGTGAAAATATCATAATACCTATTTTAGACAGTCCCCCTTTTTAATACTCGTCTTTAAAATGTATATTGTTCCACACAGAATATCAAAGCTAACTGATAGCTGATAACTCGCAGAAAAGAAAGGTACAAAAGCTGTCACTGCAGTACCCTTTCAAAAAGTGCACTATTGTACCTTATTTAGCCCATATTAGTAGTCTAGTCTATATATTAGTCCCTTTTGAAAGGGTACCTAGTGACAGTTTTTCCACTTTTTTTTCCTGTAGGCAACCCAATTCAAAGATATTCATGTTTAGAAATTATAGCAAATTCACTGAAACTTAATATAAATTCAACATGAACTGTATTAAATTTCGGTATATTTTAAATACATTCGAAGTGTCTTGGTTAAGATTGCCCATGATATAGCCTACTGTAGGCTAAAGGGTTTTCTATATGCTTTTTGTACCCTGAACCATCTGAAAGCACTTCTGCAACTCCAGCACTGTGCAAATAAACATGAATAGCTGGAAGAAAAAAAACCTACAGATAACCTTTTGTGTGATTTTAATAACTCTGGTTAATGAGAAGAAAGCCAGTTGCCTTTGAAATAAAACAGCATTACACACCTGTAGCCTTCAATTGCAACACAAAATACTTCTCAGCCATCTGTTTGTTTAACCCTTTATAAATCAGAATGAATAATGATTTCCATTACACGAGAGTAGATGTTAAAACTTCATGCTGATTTGTACTCGGCTTTCGCCAAGAATATATATAAATGTCTTAATTTACTTAATGAATCAGCCCTTAAACTTTAGTAGGCCTAAGTTTTTAATACACTGATTATAGCTTCGTTATCTCATGCTAATAACATTATCTGACTAAACTAGATTTGGAAATAGTTAAAATAATCTAATCAACTGATTAACCATCAAGAGTGGGGGTAGTAAAGGACTGTTGCTGAGCGGGGTCGTCCAATCCTGGTTTGCGGGCATCTTGCGTTCTTCAGACTCCCATCCCACTTTTACTACTCATAAAAGATTCCTGGCTGGCAGGCCAGGCAGTGGCTAATTAGTTAGCTACTATTCGACACCAGGCTTAACCAGGTCATTTTCCGGCCTGTGGATCAACTTCAACATTTCTCCATTTTCTACCCACTCAGACCAACGCGGCGTGCGAGCAGATGCTCTAGATCGCACACATTTGCGCGTCTTTAGTGCAGTTTGCATTGCATCTAGGTAGTTTCGTACAGCTCCGTGCTACAGAAAGCGCTTTCCAGCAGCAGGAGAGACACCTGGATTTCAGCTGCAAAAAGCCTGCACTGCAAGACAGCACCTGGGTTTACAAATAAAATTGTAGTTTGGAAAAACAAGTCTCTCAGTCTGTCTGCAGAATGGCGAGACCTTCAAGGTAAGTGCGTTTTATTAGCCTCTGTTGCCTCACAGGTTCGCACATGATGTGTGATCGGTGTGTGGGTCTCTCCATGTTGCTAAATGCTAACTGGCTAACCAGCATTTTCTGCGCGTGTTTACATACTAGCTTCCCAAAACAGCACAAATCACACCTAAACACGTAGATTTTCATCTCTTTATGTTTTTACGAATATTATTTCATTTAAAACATGGCAGTGTCGGTCTCTACATCCCCAAACGTAACGTTGCCTATGTTAACCTCATGCGGCCAGCATTAAATAAAAAAGCGGGATAGTAGTTTTCACTGCTGGGGAATTCATGTTGTTCAAAACCAGGCAGCTAGGCATTATCACTAAAAAGGAAAATAAATAGCTGTATGGTTATTTCGTAATTCAGAGTAAATGTGACACACTAAATAACGTATTTTGGAAGTTTCGCGTATTTTCCTCAGTTAGCCCCGCGAGCATTAATGTTAGTTTAGCGGCAGCGTGTGTTTGAGCGTGAACGCGCGCCATTATTTCACACACACGACTTGAACCATTTCTCCTGCAAACTTGTGTTTGTAGTTAATGCACCTTTGGTTTGGATCTGGTTTCAGTCAGAAATTAAGGCTCCTAAGTGGGAAGTCAACAAATGTGTTTGCTTTTCGCGATAAATGTATTTAAATGCGCCCTTCTTGATTTCGTAGCGCTGAAATGAACCGATATGAACCCACGAGCTCAAGCCAAGTGACGTGAACAGTGGCAACGTGTTGCTTATCATCTGTCAAACAGTAAACCGGGTTCTTTTATTTAATATGCAACCCTCTCGGAGCAGGGAGTGAACGTAGGTGTCGTCGGTCGGTGTAATTTATGGACTGATTAGGTCCTGTGGTCAGTGAATACGGCCTGACCTGCAGGGCCTGTAGTTCAATGCCCCTATCTGAACAAACAGTCCCTCCCTCCCCACACTGCTGCTGTTGGCATGGCAATTAACCTGCTCCAACATGGCACCCCTGGCTCCTCTGCCCCTTCACTGCTTTAAATAAGAGCAGTGACAGCTCTGTTGCCATATGGAGAATGAATCAGAAAATCTGCAACCATTTATTTATTTTTAGATTAATATGATTTCGTTTTTGTTAGCCTAAAACGAAGGTCTGCTGCATTCAGGTCAGGTTTCCTTTTTTTTTTTTTGCATTGAGAATTTTTTTGCATTTATTTATTTATTTTTTTAAGTTGATAAATGTTATATTTTTCCTCCCACATTAAAAAGTAAACAATATGATGCAGGTTGTCTCTACATTATTGATTATTTATTGATTATCATATATATTAATATCATATATATAAATTGATTTTGTTGCAATTTAAGCATCAAGGCATGTAAATTCATTAACATGGTGCAATAAGATATTAATATAGGTCGAAGTTTTAAAGTCGCCATGAATCGGAAGTTGCGCTAGTCTTTTCTTCCCTATCGTGATGCAAATACGAGTGAAACTGCTTCTCGAACAAGAAAAAAAGTAGAGCAGGACTTGATTTTTGTCCATCTGGAATTGATTGGATGGTTGTGGTTCGCTATCGCTTTGATGTCATGTGAGTGAAAGGTTGATCCCGCCCTCGTCATCAGAGAAGAGGGATATTTATATAATTTATAAATAGTGCAATATTACATACAAAATAAGAATAGTACATTTTTATTTCATTGTAAATAGTAATAAATGATTTTTAAATATATTGCATACATGTTTGTCCTCTTGTGGATTTATGTTTATATTTCCTTTCCTGTTCTTTGTGCACAGGAATAAAAGGGTGGTTGACTATGCACAATTCCAAGAGTCTGACGATGCAGGTAAATTCCTCTAATGCAAATATCCTGTTGCACACCTCACTATTGTGTCCCACTTAACAGGGTTTTCCCACAGTCATGAAATATAATGCGGGGAAAGTGAAAGTGTTTTCTTCCAGGCTTGGAAAAGTATTACAAATAATAATAATAATAAAAAAAAATAATAGAAAAAGATCTCTAGTGTTAAATAATGTCACTGTGCTGCATTAATACTTTAGTAGATGCAGTGTTTTGTATGTGCTGTGAAGTCATGCTGTTTTATAACCTGATTAAACTGAATGATTTGATACAGATGAGGAATATGCAAAAGAATCGGAACGACCTGAGAAAACATCTGTAAAACGCAGGTCAGTCTCTCTGATTAGTTATATAATATTTTTTAGTACACATGTAGTAACTAAGAAAGTAATGATAGCAAAACTAATACATTTCTGGTTGTAAAAGTAATATTTTAGTTTAAAGGGATGGTTCACCCAAAAATGAAAATTCTGTCATTAATTACTCACTTTCATGTCGTTCCAAACCCGTACGACTTTCGTTAATCTTCGGAACACAAATTAAGATTTTTTTTTTTTTTTGATATCTTAGAGCTCTCTGTCCCCTGCATTGACAGTCTTCGCAACTACCATGCGAGTGCTTAGTTTGCATAAAAAACATGATTAACCACTTTATTTATAAAATATTACTCTTTAACGCTAGTTCACGAGAGCACCCACACGACATGCGTGCTGTGTTGACGCGAGAGAACACGTTGTTGGGTGAATGTGCGTTGGAGATTAATATTTTGTAAATAAAGTGGTAAAAAAAAATTGCGCAAACAAAACACGTGTCGTTTCATAAAATTGATGTTTAACCACTGGAGTCAAATGGATTACTTTAATGATGTATTTACTACCTTTGAGACCTTTGGCGTGAAAGTGGTAGTTGCGTAGCTGTCAATGGAGGGACAGAAAGCTCTCAGATTTCATCAAAAAGATCTTCATTTGTTTTCCAAAGATGATTGGAAGTCTTACGGGTTTGGAACGACATGAGGGTGAGTAAATAATGACAGAATTGTCTTTTTTGGGTGAACTAACCCTTTAAGCACCACTGTCAAGTTTGCATGCGTTTATTTTAGCTTCCTTCATTTCTGAAATTATGTATGAGCTGCATACATATTCATTACACTATTCGTTTAGTTTAAATTCAGGAAGGCTGTATTTTGTCTGAATTATTTTATATATTGCTAAAACATAAATGCTGTATTTCTTCCTATGTAGTGATGATTCTCGAAACAAGGACCACAAGAGTAAGTCAAATTTTATTTTACTTATTTTTTGCTTATATTTAAATATTTTATTTAGAATTATTTTATATTGATTTTTTTTTATTCAGTTATTAAACATTCTGACAAAATGTTTTTCTATCCCAATATTCCAGAGGATTTAAGTGATGATGACAATGACAATGACTATGGGGAGGATGAGGAAGAGGAGGATGATGGTGGTGACAGTGATTTTGATGCTAAAGAGGCCAGCAAGGGGAGACAAGCAACAGCTAAACGGAAAAGGGCTGCAGGTATTACCAGTATAAACACTTCATTACATAGTCATTCAGTTACCTCTGACAACTACTTTCTGTGCACGTTTGGCATTTTACCTTTTAAATGTTCTTATATTTTAAAAATATAAATGCACAATATGTATAACAACAATGGCATGTGTTCTTCAAGTGGCAATTCATAATGTAATATATTAAATATTTTGACATCCAAAATCATGGGATATATATTCAGTCTAGTGTGGTCAAACATTTTACTGGTAGTGTATAATGTTTAGTTTAAGAGTTTAGTTCACACAAAAATTGTATTCTGTCATCAATTACTCACCCTCATGGCATCATATTTGAGTGCTCCATTGTATGTTCACTGATCAATGTTTATATGTGAAAAAAGCCTAAAATGAATCTGTTCATCTTATAAAGCAATCATGTCTCTTCAGAAGACTTTGTTTGATTAAACCGCTCGATTCATATGGATTTATTGTACCATCTCTTTATTAATGTCTAGTGAACTAACCCTTTAAACCTGCAGGCAGCCTATGACTATAAATCAACAGAAAGGTCTAATGATTCTTATAAGGAATCCTTATAAGGTCTAATTATTATAAAATATTATATTATTATGATAAATATCTGTAACACTAATTTCTTGATTTTTGTCAGGAGGTATGCAAAATAAAAGTCCATGTCTTTAGTTTGAAATATAACCCGAGGAGAAAAACATATGGATTATCATATACATTTCTTTAGAGAGAAGTATTATTTTTCCTATTTTTTACCCAAAATAGGGTGGAGTGAGCATTGCTGAGCGTGTGACTGCTAATTCATACTGGAAGCTGGAGGGTGCCCTCACACAGAAATAATATAACTTATAATGTTCCATGAAATCCCTAATGTGGACAAATGCATCAAGCTATTGTAGCTGAATAAAAAGAAGATAGAAACACTTTTACTTATTAAACACAAAAGTCAACACACGACTGCCGCAATATATGGTGTATTCGAGTTCTTCAAGCCATCTCAGGTATTTTCATAATAATAAAGTATATTTATAATGTTGTAGTTTGGGAAGATGTTAGATGTGTGTTGCCTTTTCAAATGCACGTTATAAGTGACTCAAACTCGCAGTGCTTTAAGAGATGGAGCAGCATTTACTACTGATCACAGAGCCGCTCTTCACTAACAAACTGTGCTTAATATATTTATTAAGTTCAAAATCGGAAAAAATTGCAGCCTTTATTATAGAAATTAAACTGGAATCGCGATTTGAGTTAGTGCGATTTTGTAAATCGCACTAACTCAAATCACGATTCCAGTTTAATTTCTATAATATATATAATAAATATATAAACAACATATAACATGTAAATAATAGTTTTTCAGTCTCATGCTCTTCTTCATTTTCTTTTATGCTATTAAAATGGAATTTTATTCTTTTGTTCCTTTGTACAATGTGAATCTGCTCTCATCTGCTAATCAACTTGCTCTTATTCACTTAAGAAAAACCGCAGGCGATTTTTTCCATGCCTGTGTTGTGATTTAGTGTTTATTTTTAACAAACCTTCAGCTTGTGTTAATTAACCATGTACCTGCTCTTTTGACACACAGATGACAGTGACGATGAGGTAAAAGTTGTGAAGAAGAAGGGCCGGCAGGTGCGTCAGGCTGCCACTAAAGCTGCGTCCAAACAGAGGGAGATTCTTCTTGGGGACGGAGGAAGTGAGGATGAGGAAGGAGAGGAAGAGGAGGAAGAAGATGACAGTGATGTTTACACTGGCGGTACAAACAGTATTATGTCAGAGTCAAACTATTTCAAGAACATTGACATTCGCACGTTAGCTAACCGTGAGATACCTGATATTTTTTACTTCCCTCATCTGCTCACAGAGGACTCAGGCAGCGATGAAGACTTTATGGTCGAGGACGATGATGACGACAGTGATTATGGCCGACCCAAACGGAAGATCTCAAAAGTGACCAGGAGAAGCAAAGACAAGAAATCGCCTAAACCCAAGCTAAGGGCTTCAGGTAAAGCCACCCATAATCAGATTATGTCTGCAAAAAAAAAAGGTCTACTGTAATACCTTGATAATTAATCACTAATCACTTGATAATTAATTACAAACTTCCTCTAGACACCTTTAGCTGTCACAGTTACAGTAATTAAGTCAATTATCTTCTCCCAGTGACCCGAGGGCCCAAGAAGAGGAGAGGAAAACGTCAGACGAAGGTTAAGAGAGTTGTGAAAAAGGCCTCGCCTAAAGCCAAAGATGAAGATATCGAGAGCAACAAGGAGGAGGAGGAGGAGGAAGAGGACGAGGCAAAAAAGGAAGACAGGAAAGAGTCGCCCGCCCCGAAGAAGACACAGGATGATGAAAGTGGCGCAGAAGGGGAGGAAAACAATGACAACGGAGAAAAGGAGGAAGAGGAGGAGGAGGAGAAAGAGAATGAGAAAGAGAAAGAGGAAAAAGACGATGTTTCTGAGGAGGAAGCTCCATCAGGTGAAGACTGAGCTCTTTCGCCTGCTGGTGAACGTGTCTGTTATCTGTTTTTCTTAATGAGGAGCAGTAGAATTTATTTCCCACAATACTCAAAGAGTGTTTTGGATGTTTGTCATGTCTCTCAGCTTGTAAATACCATATCTCCGAACGAAATCTGTAAAGTATCATCAGACCTATTCTAAAACTGTACGGTTTGGCCTTATCCCAAAATGCGATCTTTCATAGTAATCACTAATCAATGTTTCAATTATAGCTTTGCAACGTATTTGCCGAAACCGTTTTGTTATAGTTGACTTTCAACGTATAACAAAGGATGAAAACGACTTGCCCAAAAAATACAGATTATACTGTAGGCTCTGTACTTCACTTTATGGGCACCTTCATTTAAAAAAAAAAATGCAGTTGAAGAACGTAACTGCTCGTTCCTAAACAAACAAATTTTTGTGACTTTTAATGTACACGATCTCATCCCAGCTGCATTGACCGTTGAAAACAGGCTTATAATGAACATATACGCTTGTCGTCATGAACTGCACTGGATTGTTGTGGCTGCAGTTCAGTCACGTGATTTTCCTTGCTACATCAACTGTACGCTACATAGCTCTAGTACGCTACTTTCTCCCACTTTCCGTGCAGTTGTTTTCTTGATTCAGTCTAGTAAATCAGCTTTTTCCCGTCTGAGCATTTGAACTAAGATGACTTTTTCTATGGTTGTATTGAACCTCTTTCATGGTTGGCATGCTTTCATGTACGTGGTGCGAAGTACGTCGGTGGGCGGAGTCTCGGGCTCAGGATGAGTGATGTCAGAAGTGAGCTAGTGAAAACCTTATTATTGACCTCTGTGATGCTTCATGTGTGCATTTTTTAAGAATATTTTGATGCTTATAGATGCCTTTTTAAATGCAGCCCGTTGAGCCATTAGAATGGTAAAAACGAGCTGAATTCAGTGCACACCATTCATAGCTTTCTCAGCTTCATAAGACTATTTTTATCGCGTGTATCTCCATCCTAACCTGTAGCCTTTCAGTCTATATCATAATTTATCCAAAATAAATGTTTGTTTTAATTACGCTGTTCTGATTTTTGTAAAAATTTGTTTTACAAGGAAAAATAAAATGTATCTTTAAAGAAATCGAGTAGTTGGTGACCTGTTTTTCACTTCGCTTTTTACAGCGAATCTTGTTTCGTTAGACTATAACAGAAATGACATCATATACTAATTTACTTAGCCCCTTTCAGATTAAAGACCCACTTGAGTTTGTATGGTTTGAAGATTAGTCTCTCACTGTGTTTTATGTTGGTACAGTACGTTGATACTCCATGCTGTCTTTTAACAAATACCGCAGCTACTTTCCAAAATGACTGAAAATCCATTCATTTCCATAGGAATTCGCTCAAGAAAGGTTTTGAAGTGCGATTATTTTTAATGTTCAATGAATTTTCATGGGCAAAATCCAGTAATTTAAATAGGAAACAAGCTAACGTGAATTCTGCATGAGCGTGCAAGATTTCCACTCGCGTTCAAGTTGGTCATGCAGATTCTCCGCGTTGACTTTAGTGTGAGCTGTGCTTCATACATCACTGCACTATTGACAATAAAAAAACTGATCTTTTCACCAGTGATATTTTGCACAACTTTCTCTGACATTTCACTAATGTGACCGCAACTTTATGATGACAACAATTTTAGGATAGTTCACCCAAAAGTGATAATTTAACATTTACTCACCCTTGCCTCGTGTCATTCCAAAACTATTACTTTCTTCTGCGGAACATAAAGGGTATTTTAAAGAATATTTTAACTAAATAACACAACAAAATAAAGACATTAAAATATCTTCTGCACATTTATTTTGGCAGAACACAAAGTTTGCACAACATGACGTCTCTTTACACGGTAAACAATAATTTATTGCAATATTACTGCAAATAACTTTTGCGTTAGTCTTGAGTTTTCCAACCAGTACAATATTCTGGCCATGACCTTCCAGCCTAAGACCATTTTTAACAAGATAAAAATAGTTTTGAAGGAATAAGGAAGTTCTAGGAATTCTTAGATTGGTGAATTATTCATTTAATTTGGTGTTAATAAATTTCAGTCTTGGGTAAAGCACAAAACTTTATATTTTTATCCATTTTAATGAGCCATAAATGACTTAATTCCCCTCCTGTAATCAAACATTTCTCACATTTGTCTTCTCTTCCTGTAATATTCATAATTAACAGTCAAGATTATTTGCAAGAAACTAAACAAATAAACAAAAATTACATATATAATACCAAACTTATACATAAAAACATATTGCATCACTATGTAGGGTTTTCTGTTGTTGTTTTTTACACAAATATGATAAAAGCACATTCACTGTTTACAGTTTAGTTGTCAAGTATTTCCAGCAGGTTGTGACCTGTCAATGGTTTCATCCAGAGTCACATTTAATTGATTCAGGCTGTATTACAGCAACTTTCTGTTCTGGAGCAGCTTTCTCTGAAGCAGGTGGAGCGGGCGCTGGTGGGGCTTCCACCATGGCTGCTTTTTTAGATGCTCCTGGATGGTGAAGACATTGAGTCATATAATGTTGCTCAGTTTACTTAAGTTACATACTTAACTGCTGATATAAATACTGTTTATCCCCATGTATGTTGTTTTCACCTGTGAGATTTCTGTGGATGCGGTTGCACAGGATCACGCTAAAGAGGAAGATGAAACCAAGGCATCCGATGACCATACCACACACCAAAAAACTGTAGCTGCCTTTTTTCTGAATAAGCTGGAAGAAATTTGTTCAGGGTTATTTACTTTTTTAGAAAATCCTTCCCAAGTTTAAAAACATGAGAGCAAGAACTTACTGATCCAACCAACACTTGCAACGTCATCTCACCCATTCCGGAAGTTGTCACTAAAACTGTTGTTGCACATCCTGAAGAAAAAAAAAAGATTTTTTTTTTTTTTGTGGCCTTGTTTGTCCATTATTTTAGGGATATCTGAAAATATTCCTAAAGTCCCCCTGTAGTCAATAATTTTATTGCCATTTCCAAACAATTTGAAGTCCATCATTCTACAGTGGGGAAGATAATTCACAAGTGGAAAACATTTGCCAACAGTTGCCAATCTTCCCAGGAGTGGACGTCCAGGTAAATTCACCCCAAGGTCAGACCG
The DNA here is from genome assembly GCF_029890125.1 of Rhinichthys klamathensis goyatoka. Lineage (NCBI taxonomy): Eukaryota > Metazoa > Chordata > Actinopteri > Cypriniformes > Leuciscidae > Rhinichthys > Rhinichthys klamathensis. The sequence goes on from NW_026606585.1 coordinate 864,605, forward strand.
TGCACTGCTCGGAGAAATCGCAAAACACCCAAGAACTACACCTCAGACTCTACAGGCCATGTTAAGGACAGGTGTGGCATGTTTGGAAGGGTTGTTAGGAGAAAGCTTCTTCTCTCTAAAAAGAACATGGCAGCAGCTGAACAAATCATAAGACTTCTGAAACAATGACCTTTAAAAAAATCCTCCAGAACAATGTGAGAGACTGATAAAGTCAGAAAACGATTAAGTTATTACTGCTAAAGGTGGCTCTGCAAGCAATCAAATAATAAAGTGTTCTTAGTTTGTCACAAATGGCTTCTCCATTTTTGGCTTTATTTTTGTTAAATAAATGACATTTTATATTAAATATTAACATTTTTGTATTGTCATTTCACATTTATTCTTCAAATTAATGTAGAAACAACATAAAGACTGTAGCCTATATTTAAATATTTGTCAATATACCAATACTGCTACTGATGTCTCTATGAAATAGCCATGCGGCATTAGTCTTTATAAAATATAACAACTTTTAATTTAAGTGAACTTAAAACAATCTTCACATAAACCCATTATAATAAATGTCACATTTACCTGTCCCCTTGAATATATCAGGGCTCATTTTTTTCTATTGGCTCAGTCAGACCGGTTCAGATGTTTACTTGCCCAGTCAAAAATCAACGAAAGTAATTTTTTCAATGTTTTGACCCATGTAACCTTTTAAACAGTGCTTTAAGATTTTCAGGTAGGATATATACAGAAATTGAATAAAGTTATCAAACACTTCACAGTCTTTCCTGGATAAATTAGAAATTAAATATAGATTAATCCTTATTAAAACTACAAAAGTTATTAATTCAAGAGCAGTGAGAGATTTTTCTTTTGTTCTTTGGTTATTCTAATGACAGCAACAGATTTATTAGGCTGCTGTCACTTTAAGACCTGCCGCACATGACATGGTTTATCTGACACGCATCCCATTCTCTCACAACTCTTTACATTCATTTAAGACTTCATTTAACTAATTTCAGACTGTGTTTGCAAGGATACTCGACAAAACCAGCATTTTGGCATAAAGTTGTGTGTTCTTGTCCGTTCAAGCACTGTCTGAAGCGACTTTCTGTGCGCTACGAGTGTGTGTGTGTGTGTGTGTGTGTCACACAGACAGGAGATTCACAGATGAGCGCTAGTACAGCACTGTGTTCTCTTTTGTCTTGTCGTGCTTGAATGGTTTAAAAGCATTTGCATGAAGAAGAGCGTGATCATATAACGTAACGCTAGCCAAAGGGAATAAACGGATGCTGCGTTAATTACGTTAAATGTTTTTAACTGAAAAAAATTATCACATACGTTAGCGTGTTAATTTTAAAAGCCCTAATATATAAGCTTTTCATTTAAAAAAAATAATATGTATTATATTTGTCACGGTGTGGGTTTTGTGTTTTGTTCCTTGTTCTTGTCTGTCATGTGATTCCCTGTTTGTCATGTTATCCTGCCATGTGTCTTGTCTTTTGTCATGTTGTTGCTCAGTGTCCACAGGTGTTCCTCGTCTATGTCTATTAGTCTCCCCAGGTGTCTCTAATTAACCACGCCCCCTTGTTATCTTGTTTAGCTTGTTTGTCTGTGTATTTAAACCCCTGTGTTTCAGTTGTTGGCTGTCGGTTGTTGTTTAATGTTACTTGTAGTGTGTCCTGAGTTATTTGTTCCTAGTTCTGAGTTTACCTGTTTGTTGGATTATTAAAGTGCTTGCGTTTGGATTCCCTCTCTGCTTCATTCCTGCTACTTCGTAACAGAACAACCGACCAAAGATGAACCCAGCAGCACAGATCCGTGAGTTCGCTGGACAGGTCGCGGCCTTGGCCCTAGATAGCCAAGACCTGTTTCAGTTCACCTGGGGGTTTGCTTCAGTTGCTGCCTCTTGCTCCCTGGGGGACGAGGAGATAAAACTTTGTTACCGGCTGGGAGCTAAGGAGGTCAGCCCGAGGGAACTCCCCGATTTAGCCGGTCTGAACTGGAGAGAGGCCCTCTCCATTTGTGAGGAGAGCTTCCTTCCGTGGTACGCCAGGTCATCACCTGATCTCCACGTCCAGCCAGAGACCGTCCAGCCAGAGCTTCACGTCAGCCACGTCCAGCCAGAGCTTCACGTCAGCCACGTCCAGCCAGAGCTTCACGTCAGCCACGTCCAGCCAGAGCTTCACGTCCAGCCAGAGACCGTCCAGCCAGAGACCGTCCATCCAGAGACTGAGCTTCACGTCACTTCTGCCGATCCAGAGACTAAGCTTCACGTCACGTCTGCCCAGCCAGAGACTGTTCACGTCACGTCTGCCCAGCCAGAGACTGTTCACGTCACGTCTGCCCAGCCAGAGACTGTTCACGTCACGTCTGCCCACCCAGAGACTGTTCACGTCACGTCGGCCCAGCCAGAGACTGTTCACGTCACGTCGGCCCAGCCAGAGACTGTTCAGGTCACGTCTGCCCAGCCAGAGACTGTTCACGTCACGTCTGCCCAGCCAGAGACTGTTCACGTCACGTCTGCCCAGCCAGAGACCGTTCACGTCACGTCTGCACAGCCAGAGACTGATCACGCCACGCATGCGCCGCCTGAACCCTCAGTGACCGCAACACTGGCCATTATGGCCACAGCCATGTGGTGTGTGTGGGCTACGCACACACTTGCACCGGAGCCCACTGATCCTGCACCGGAGCCCACTGATCCTGCACCGGAGCCCACTGATCCTGCACCGGAGCCCACTGATCCTGCGCCGGAGCCCACTGATCCTGCACCGGAGCCCACTGATCCTGCGCCGGAGCCCACTGATCCTGCGCCGGAGCCCGCTGATCCTGCGCCGGAGCCCACTGATCCTGCGCCGGAGCCCACTGATCCTGCGCCGGAGCCCGCTGATCCTGCGCCGGAGCCCGCTGATCCTGCGCCGGAGCCCACTGATCCTGCGCCGGAGCCCACTGATCCTGCGCCGGAGCCCGCTGATCCTGCACCGGAGCCCACTGATCCTGCACCGCCGTGGCCGCCCGAGGGGTCTTCGCCGCCGTGGCCGCCCGAGGGGTCTTCGCCGCCGTGGCCGCCCGAGGGGTCTTCGCCGCCGTGGCCGCCCGAGGGGTCTTCGCCGCCCTGGCCGCCCGAAGGGTCTTCGCCGCCCTGGCCGCCCGAAGGGTCTTCGCCGCCCTGGCCGCCCGAGGGGTCTTCTCCACCGTGGCCACCTGAACTGCCTGCTCCACCCTGGTCGCCTGCACAACCTGGTCCGCCCACGCTTCATGGCCCAGGTCCACCATGACTATGTCCTGGTCCCGTTCCCCTGTGCGGGCCTGGCCCTCCATCCCTCCCCCTGACCGCCTCCGCTTCACCACCCTCCTGAACTATTGTTTTTTTGTTTTTATGGGCGTCGGGAGCCGCCCATAGGGGAGGGGCTATGTCACGGTGTGGGTTTTGTGTTTTGTTCCTTGTTCTTGTCTGTCATGTGATTCCCTGTTTGTCATGTTATCCTGCCATGTGTCTTGTCTTTTGTCATGTTGTTGCTCAGTGTCCACAGGTGTTCCTCGTCTATGTCTATTAGTCTCCCCAGGTGTCTCTAATTAACCACGCCCCCTTGTTATCTTGTTTAGCTTGTTTGTCTGTGTATTTAAACCCCTGTGTTTCAGTTGTTGGCTGTCGGTTGTTTAATGTTACTTGTAGTGTGTCCTGAGTTATTTGTTCCTAGTTCTGAGTTTACCTGTTTGTTGGATTATTAAAGTGCTTGCGTTTGGATTCCCTCTCTGCTTCATTCCTGCTACTTCGTAACAATATTAATATTTGTTTTTAATTCATTTAAAATTAATAACATCCTCAGATGCCCCCAAAAGGAGGTTGTCATATTTAGCATTTGTTAAATTTGAATTTAACAATCATATACTTCTAAATCATATATAGAACTAATTAGAATAATTATTATGACATATATATAGTATTTATATGATAAGACTCGAATTTATATAATAATTACAAAAACTGTAAAAAATAAAATTATTATTATTATGGAATATAGAACATAAGAACAATTGAAGTGGCTGTGATATAAAACATGAAGTATGCTGTGTGCAGTTTACCGCGGTAGTTTAGGATGTCCTCAGTGTAGGCCACTATGCAGGGGAAAACACTGCTGATGAAAAGCCCGAGCAAGGTCGTCCCAACAAACAGAAACACTCTGTTTGTGTAGAGGATCAGTAACAGCAGCAATGTTACATTCACACCAGCCTTAACAAGAGAGAGAGAGAGAGCAGAGCAGAGAGGATCCAAATTCAACAATCATAAATCTATGATTCATCACATACTCAATATTTCTAACAACTGATAGCAACAGCTTGAATGGAGGATGAAGGAAACAACTTATAGGTAGTTTGGGTGGTGTATACTCTGTAAACAGTGAAAATCAGCTCTATGTATGTTAATTACAGTATTTAATTATAGATTACCAGGTTCACGATGAGCAGATGCACCGGCCTGAAGCGGTACGACAGCGGGACAGACACCAGTCGTCCAGCAGTGACGGCTGCCCAGAAGATACTGTTCAGGTATCCTGCCATTTTAGCGTGCAGAGAAATGGGAGCTGAAACAGCATACGTGTAAACAAAGCCGGCATAGACCCCCTAAAGGTGAGGTTCAAGGGTCAAGTGTGAATTTTCACTTGCAGTTCTAAAAAAATGTCATAAAAATAATTAGCCTCATTGAGCTTTCTCACCATAATGCCCTCTGTCATAAACAGCACCATACCACCCAAGATATGGATAGCAAAAAAAGTGACCGGTAACCCACGCAGGTTACCATTCATGCAGCAGCTGAAAATGTTTCCATGTCCTGAATGATGGAAATCTAAGGACACCAGAATAAGAAGAAATAAAAGTGAAACAAAGTTGGGGAGAGTTATTGAGTTTTACATGTTAGTTTCAATCACCTACACTACTGTTTAAAGGTTTGCGGTAAGTATGATTTAAAAAAAGAAATTATTACTTTTATTCAGCAAAGATGCATTAAATTGATTTTAAAAAGACAGTAAAGACATTTATAATGTTAAAAAAATATTTCTATTTCAAATAAATGCTGTTATTTTGAACTTTCTATTAATCAAATAATCTTGAAGAAAATGTTTTGAGGTTTCCACAAAAATATGAAGCAGCACAACTCTTTTCAGCATTGATAATAATAAATGTTTCTTGAGAACCAAATCAGCATATCAGAATGATTTCTGAAGGATCGTGTGACTGAGGACAGGAGTAATGATGCTGAAAATTCGGCTTTGATCACAGGAATAAATTACATTTAATATAAATTAAATATTTTAAATAGCAATATTTCATAATATTACGTTTTTTTTATTAAATAAATGCAGCCTTGATGAGCATAAGCTGGTTCTTACAGAAAAGACGCTGAATCCGACCGTCCCTAAAGTTCTGAATGTTAGTGTAGTTCAAAGATCACTTGTACCTGCATCGTATGGTTCGGGCATTTCTGTGATTTCTGGTGCTTTAGTCTCCATGGCTAACTCATCTTTGTCCAGCAGTCGTGGAGGGCTGTTCGTACAACAGCGAAGCAGCTTCTCTTGGTACATCAACACAAAAACCGCAATCGGCACAGGCAACTAGGAGAGAAAAAGACTCAGAGTGAAAGAGATGTCACAGAGATCCAGGCTCTCCTGCACAGAGCTGTACATCAGCTTACATTTATGACAGCCATGATCCAGAAGGCGTACGACACACTGGCCTTCTCCTCGACCAGCTCAGAGTGTGGGGAATTTACAGCAAGGATTACAGGTGACCTGTCGCTGGATCTGAAGTGGTGATGTATCTCTGTGGCATTTTCTGTGCTATTACTGCCCAGGCAGTGCTCTGATATGAAAGGCTCTGCAATCAGGGGGCTCACCAGAGCGCCGAGCCCAATGAAGAAGTGCAGTGCCTGGAAAGAGAGAGAAGACACTGATGGGAAACACAATTTAGAGCTGTCAACCTATAATACAACGGATTATAACATAAATAAATCATGCATTTAAATATGTCCCTATCCAAACCACACTTAGCTAAAGCAGCCAGCACAGAATGAATACTGGAGTGAATCTCACAAAATGTCCAGGTCAGATTCCCCCCAAAAAACAAAAGTAAAAATAAGAAATCAAATGTTGTTCTTTTAAGTTGATGTAGTTTCCATTGACTTACAATCTTTTCCATCTGACCAACAACTGATTCAAATAAAACACGAATATGATTATTTGAAATAAACACTACTGTACATAAATGTATGTATAGAGTAGATCAACACCTCCCTGAGTGATGTATATATATATCTGAAGAGAAATGTCTTCACTCACCTGCAGGAAGATAGCAGAGTCTTTCTTATACATAGACACCAGTCTGAAGTTTGCTATAGTGTCGATGATGCCCATAGCCAGGCCTGACACTGCCATAGCAACCGCCAGCAACAGCACATTATAGCAAAGTGGGATGATAGCAAAAACCACAGAGATGATGAGGGAGGAGAAGAAGAGAGCGATGAGAGCACCGAACAACCTGAGAAGACAAGGAAAACAGCTTGGTTGCTTGATTATTTGTACATTTTCCCACTTTATATATTTTTTTTAATTCTTCCCATTACAAATGCTAATGGTTAAGATCTGTAATAGCTATCAAGTGACCTCCCAAATTGATCTTCCAAAACATGATGTTTCTTAGAACTTCAAGGGCAGTCTTAAATGGTATGTTTTATGTGCTTTCATGTGTCTGACAGTAAGTCAGACAGCCAGTAGTAGGGCTGCACCATCAGTTGAAATAAATAAATATATGCTCTACAAGTTTCAGAGTGAAGCATGGCACTGTGCTCTTTTATTATTATCAATTTTATTATTTATTATCTCAGAGCGGCTCGTTTCGCAGTAAATGCTGCTCCACATGAACTCTCGAGTGCATCTCTGCATCTGCTCTGAGTTTGTGTCACTTGTGATAACAAGCGTTTGGGATGTGCCACCCATTTTCCCAAACTCGTAATTGTAATGAGCATTATGAACAAAAGAGAAGCTTTAAGCAAGGGCTCCCTGCTTTTTTCATCAAAATAAAGTTTTAAATATATTAAGGCATCCACACATTTTAGCATTATCATTTTTTAGAATACATTTTTTTATTTAAATTCTTAGATTATTGAAATAATAATCTTTTACTCATTTTTATATTTTTATTTAGTAATAATTATTATTTTATAGCCATTTAAGCACAATTATCGTCACGGTTTTTAATCAGAAATATCGCAGTGTCCATAAAATATATAAATTTGTCTTTAAAGCTATAAAATATTTAACATGATTTTTGTTGACATTTCTTTCATATTTTTTATATATTAAATATTTCTGTTTAACATATTATATAACAGATTAACCATGTTTAAAACATATATAATATAAATATATTTTGAAATCTGTAAAATATATACATTTGTCTTTAAAACTATAAAAGAATATTTTCATTTTTTAAAATATGACTTCAATATATATTTCTAAATGTGGTCATATAGTTATACTAATATATGTGTTAGCTTCACCTTATGATAAATCCCAGCTCAAGGTTCACAATTTGCTGTTTGTGTGAGGCATGTTTTTATTGCATTGTGTTCAAACCACATCTGTTGAGGATGTCAAGAAGTTTCAGACTGAAAGCTGACATGAAAAGTTGCAATACATCTGTGTTAAACTACAATAAAAGGTTAACCAACATCTGAGATTCACATGGTAAGGAGCAAGCACTTTGAAAAAGGAAGAAAATGACCAAAAAAGTGCATAAACTCCCCAGGCAATAATGTAATAGACTCGGAGTCTGACAGCCATTTACTGTCTGACATTTAATCTGGAAACATTGTTTCACAAACAATGAGACTAGAGTTTATCTTGATGCAGATGTCCATCTTCATTGTTGGACTCCCCGCACAGTTTACCAGCAGAGACACACTCGCTTCTCTACTCACGTTTTTGTGAAAAGTCCTCCAGCCGAGCTGCCGATGAGCAGGCAGAGCTGCTGGGAGAAGAACACCCAGGTGATCTCCTGTAACGTGGAGCCTGTCTGGCATTTCAGATCTATGATCGTAGGCCCCAGGAAGGCGATGCTCAGTCCAAAGCTAAAGAACACACTCCAGTATGTCAGTGTATGTTGACAGTTCCTACGGAAAAGTGTTAATATACGCTCCTCAATTAACATAGCGTGAAAATCACCAATCTATTCCACTGACAGCTGTAACGTTACTGGTGTCTGGATGTTGCTGTCGAATGGGTTTCAAACCATTTGCTTAGGTGACAGATGTCAGAGTAGAAGATCATTCCCCACATTTATATTCGTTCACTCCTCCCATTTCATGAACCTGATGATTCTTTAGTTAATGCCTAAAAATCACGTTTCAACAGAGCTATTCGAAACTGTCAATGATTTTCAGTAAAACTGTCAATGATTTTGGTGCTCAGAGTCGTGGATAAGAATGTGATACGGCTTGAATTGACGACGGTCAGTTGAAAAATTAGGGAGGGAAAATTAGCACATCCGGTGTAACGGTCACTCCCTCTGCGGGTGTGCACTATTTTTCTAATAATAATAATTCATAATTCAACGGCCCATCGTCAATTATTCCACTTAGGCTATACGGTTACCACACCTGAAAATATTGTTCAGATTATGCATTTCAAGACATTTGCCAGTTTTCTTTTTTTTTAAACGCTCGATCTTGTTTGTAGGACGGTTGCTAATTCCAAAACATCATTTTAGAGTAATAGTTACGGAGGCTTGAGCCACTGATAGCAGACACTGATAATGCAGTTATTACTGCAGTTAGAGAGAGAGAGAGAGAGAGAGAGAGAGAGAGAGAGAGAGAGAGAGAGAGAGAGAGAGAGAGAGAGAGAGAGAGAGAGAGAGAGAGAGAGAGAGAGAGATATCAAGTGTGTATGAATTACCTGAGTCTGTCTCTCTCAACCATGGTCTGAACTCTCAACAGTCTTCAGCGTCTAGTGAAACAGTACGTTTATCTGCTCAAACAGTGTCGTTATTATCTCACTAGTGAGAAATGTCAAGTAGCTTTTAAGAATGTGCTGTCCGTAGCCTACACAATAAAACGTAGTTTTGTGCCAAAAAAAACCTTGGTCCTTTTTTTTTTGTGGCTGTTGTCGGCTGTAAAACCTCTGGAATAAAATAATTTGGCGAAGTGATATGGAACTGTAACGCGGTCAAAAAGACCAGCTGGAACTACTTTAGCCGTGCGTTTCTCGTCAACCAATCAGATTCGAGCATTCAACTGCCCCGTAGTATAATGTTAACATAACTGGACCACTCATATTAAATCAGCATCATCTAAACATTCACCAGCAAAGAACTCCTAAAAGAGCATTTCTAAAGGTTGGTTTTAAATGCTTTTATTGTTGGCTCTTCAACTTAGAATAAATGCAATGCTACAAGGCTACATCACTAATTTGCTTTTATTCAACAAAATAATCCAAAAAGCCAATGGCAATTATTAGCTTTGTACATTCACAAAGTGTTACTTATATAGTACTTGTTAAACAATGGCCTATGAACTCATCCTAAGACTTTTGTGAAATGTCAAAACCTCTGCTTACAGGTCCTGGTGAAGGCCTTAAATGACGTTCCTTTAAGTCAATAAATGAATGAATAATGAAAATTCTGTCATCATTTACTCACCCTCATATCTTTCCAAACCTTTATGGCCTTCTTTCTTCTGCAGAGTACATAAGAAGATATTTTACTTTACATTAATGTTTTTTAAACTTTTTAAACTAATATTAAGTTATGTTATAGATATACCACATTTAGTTAGAAATAAAACAATATAAGTATAGGCCTACATTTTGTTTGTTGGATTAATTAATTATGTATATGAATTTTTTTCCATAATATTTTGTTTTATATATATATATATATATTATATAGGCCTATATATAACATTTTGTATTTTTAAACTTGAATATAAAGTCATATAACAGATTAACCACATTAAAAATATAAATGTATATAACTATATTTTGAAATCATATTATAAATATTTGTATAGTTTTAAAGACTGTACAATTTACTGTACATATTTTACATATTATAGATATTACAGACACCTTGAAGTACATTCAAGGACTCCCAAGGTTATGTGGACCTACAAGCCAAGACTTTCACTTTAAAGGGGTGGTATAATGCCCCTTTTTATATGTAAAATAACTCTCTGTTGTCCCCAGAGTGTGTATATGAAGTTTTAGCTCAAAATACCCCACAAATATTTTTTTACAGCATGTTAAAATTGTCCCTTTTTTAGGGCCAGTAAAAAAACACATAAGTTTCTTGTGTGTCCCTATAAATGCAAATTAGCGAAGCTTCAAGAGCTCTTGTGTGTTAGCAGCGCCGATTAGGCCTACCTCACGCAGACACGCACTAAAATGTCAGAAACTGTTCTGCCTTATATTCAAACCGGAGTCGGACAATGATGGAGAGACTCAAGAAGAAGTGACAACATGTAGAAGGCAGGACGTTTCTGAATGGTTAGTTGATGAATTTATGTTGCTAATGTAGAGTTAACTCTTCAAGTCTTTGATTAGCATATTCTGTCATGATAATCTATAAAATCGCTCGTGTGGGAACTGATAAGATGCATACAGAGTGACACTGACATGCTATTGCTTTTGTGTTACGTACTGTGTTGGATGTGAAAAGACGGATGCGACAGCTTGAGCAGACTCACAAATGTGCTCTATTTCATCGGTTCCCAACAGGGGGGTCGCGGCCCACAAGGGGGCCTCAGCGAGCTCTGTGGGGGGTCGCGTCATATTTTGAAACGTTTGAGCAATGAGCATTAAATAAAAGTCCTTAACTTTTTTCTGTTCAAAATTTACAAAATGTATATAATGAGCGAGTTCATCATGAATCCATTTTCCAATCCGTGTTTTTGTCTTATCCTGAACCACTATGGTACACCTATAATAAGTGTTTACATAGGACTATTTTACACTGGTTCGGATCGCTGCCGCTGCGGAGTAGCCCAGTACCTGCGTGACTCGTCATAGACGTACACAGAGAGATGTAGTTCCGGCTACAATGTTCTTCCCAAAGACCCCCCCCCCCCCCCCCCCCCCCCCCCCCCCCCCGTCAACAATCCAGTCACCAAGATATACCTCCCTGAAATGACTTCTTGCAGGTTGGGATGTCTGTAATAGCCTCTTTTTTTTTTTTACCACACACCAGTGTGAATATTTTTGTTTTTGCATTTCAAATAGGGCCAATTTATAGGCTTCTCCTAGGCTTATGTTTTTAAATTACAACGGGCCTACTGATGTTTTTGTTATTGTATTTTCAATATTATAGGCTATTATTTGTGCATAAACATATCTAGTTATAGTAAACATACCGTTTGTTTGAAAAAAAAAAACATATTTTGTCATCCTTGCTGCAAGCTTACAAGAGCGATAATATCATTAAATGTGAAGGGGGGCCCTGAAATATTTTCTTGGGAAAAAGGGGGTCTCAGACAAAAAAAGGTTGGGAACCACTGCTCTACTACAACAACTCTTCCTCTTCTCATCATAGCCTCACCCCCTTTGTTGCATGTTCCCGGGGGCGGGGTTTATGTCAATTTTAGGGTTGGTGATGTCACTAACCCGGGAGGAAGGAACCTCTTGTAAGTTTTAGTCGTTTGTTGTAGTTCTTAAAAAGCCATTTCTGTAAAGAAAATATCTCCCTTTGCTTTGAACTTTGAGCGTTGTAACTTTGCAGATGTTGTTTTTGCTCAAACAGCAACATTACACACTAAAGTTAAAAAAAGTGAAATCATAGGCCTAATCAACCACCCCTTTGACTTATTGTATTATTAACAGAGAATTGTATTTATTGTGCATAATGCTTCATAACAGATCTCTTATTGAAACTGTTGGATGTATATTGTTGAGCTATTACAGTTTTTCTTAATCGCTTTGGCACATTTTTCAAAACAGTCTTCACATTCTCTAAATTGTAATGTCAACTGTCACAACTGTTTGCTTGAACATCAGAACTCTATGGCAGGTGCAAAATTACTCGGCCAAAACATGTCATTTGTGCTTCAAACGCTAGTTATTGTGTCAGTAAATTGGCCAAAGCCACCAAAATAAAGTGTCTTTGTCATCGTGTGAGTCACACTGATCAAAATGTTTAGATGATTTTTCACCGAGGAAATATTTACAAATTTCATGTTTGTTTGTTTTTCTACTGACTGCTTTCTATGCTATACAAGAATGCCAGTTTTGTCTAGCTGAATGCTCTTGTGTATCACTCACTGAGCTTTTTAGATACAGATTTTAACAGTAGGTAACAATTTACTGAGAAAAATCAATACTGTAGTACGCAAAAATATAATAACATTTTTATTTATAGGCTAAAGTACATTTCTTTTTGCAGAAATGTGTTACATGTAAACTGAAAAATCACAGTTGCTTGTTAATTTTTACACACTGTAAAATGTCTCCCCCTAACACCACCATCGCCACACATTCTTATATTATCTTTCTATTGCCCTTCCACGACAAGCAAATTAATTTTCAGTTTACATGTAACACATTTCTACATGTGAATGGATCATTTTCCTTGCAACAAAAACCTTTCAGTGGCTGTCAACATCCGATCCATAGATGCAACTAATTTCAAACGTTCAAGTCATCACGAGTCATGTTCATACATATGCGGATTTCTTCTTTATCAAATCTGATTGATTAGATAACAATAGAATGTAATGCTATGTGACCAAACAGAGAGAGAAGTGATTGGCGGAGCACACGAAATGTCTATCTTAGATCTTAGAGGACAGGAAGCTGATGGCAGGTGTGTGTTTTTATAATGGACATTGATTAACACATTTAAGCGTTTTCTCACTTCCTTTTTCAAGTAAAGCTAACCCAAAAAGTGACATATTAGAAGGTAATTGTAGACTAAGACCTCAAACACGTTTGACATTCTGAATGAAGACATGTTAATTTTCAACACTCTGTGAATTGCAGGATGTACTTTGTGATTATGGAGATCTGAGGTGTCTCTCAGTATTCAGCCTCAGTTGCGTAAAAGTACGAGGCCTCATTCATCTCATCAGCATGATATCTGACGCCTCCTAAAGCATTCAGACGCCGAATAAAATTGATTGCAAAATGATTGTCTAACAGAGGCTGCAATTTGTCAAATCCATTATTATTATTAATGCATCGCCCTGTTGTAATCAGATATTGCATTCTGCATTTGCCTTGCAATTTTGGCATCAACTGCTGTACTAAAACACACAACGGGGTAATTAATCCATACACATTTAGTGGTGTAAAATAGTTTGAAAGCTTTTCAGTTGTATTTATCCACAGATCATCTGATTATGGCGTAATTAATGTTTCGATAACTCTTGAGCAAAAGAAGATGTATGTTTCACTTATTTTGTCAATGCAACACTGCAACATTCGGGTTAATATTTTTTTTGGTCACATATGGCCTGAATCTGTTATGAAAATTCAAAAGCACTGGTGAGCACTGGTTAACCATTGTTGCATTGTAATGTTAGGCTGATTTGTGAAATGCACAAGGTCATAGAATGTTGAAATTTTGCCAATTGAGATGAGAAAGGGAGACTTATTATGTGACACACAAAAGTGTACTCTGTCCTTGTTTCAGCTTAATTTGAGTGAAATGGTGTCTTGAATCACAAATAATTATTGGTAAAAGTAATTGTTATTTCTTACAGTCTCCACTAGATGTCATAATATAGTGATGTCTCAATGAAGTTGTGTGAAACAATAAAGGGATCAGAAATGATTTTATGTAACCGAACCTTCAGCAGCCTTTTCCCTTTTGTTATTTGTGAAAATATATACTATATATATACTTATTTATACTATCTGCTATTTAACGAGTTCGTTTGCCCATAAAATCTTTAAGATATTAGGTTAAACTTATTTGGCTGCTGTCCGCTGGAGAGGGGCTCGATGAAGCAGCTTCAACTCGAGCTCTTGATATACCCCCCAGTGGCTAAAT